>NC_061509.1:97949078-97987760 GCF_022539505.1 Lolium rigidum | reverse complement strand
AACAAGATGCCGAAAGGCCGATTCTGTTTTCTGCTGTTTTTGGTTCCGAAAGGCTGTTCGGGCAATATTCTCGGAATTGGACGAAATCAACGCCAAACCTCCTATTTTTCCCGGAAGGCTCCAGAACACCGAAGAAGAGTCGGAGAGGGGCCGGGGGGCCACCACACCACATGGCGGCGCGGGCCGGACCACGGCCGCGCCGGCCTAGGGTGTGGCGCCCCCAGGTGCCCCCCCGCGCCGCCTCTTCGCCTATAAAACCCCTTTCGACCTAAAAACGCAGTACCAATTGACGAAACTCCAGAAAGACTCCAGGGGCGCCGCCGCCATCGCGAAACTCCAATTCGGGGGACAGAACTCTGTTTCGGCACCTGCCGGGACGGGGAATTGCCCCGGAGCCATCTCCACCGCCGTCTTCACCGCCATCTTCACCGCCATCGCTGCCTCCATGATGAGGAGGGAGTAATCCACCCCCGAGGCTGAGGGCTCCGCTGTAGCTATGTGGTTCATCTCTCTCCCATGTACCTCAATACAATAATCTCATGAGCTGCTTTACATGATTGAGATTCATATGAATTTTGTATCACTACTATCTATGTGCTACTCTAGCAAAGTTATTAAAGTAGTTCTATTCCTCCTGCACGTGTGTAAAGGTGACAGATGTGTGCACCGTGTTAGTACTTGGTTTATGCTATGATCATGATCTCTTGTAGATTGCGAAGTTAACTATTGCTATGATAATATTGATGTGATCTATTCCTCCTACATATGCATGAAGGTGACGAGTGTGCATGCTATGCTAGTACTTGGTTTAGTCTCGTTGATCTATCTTACACTAAAGGTTACTAAAATATGAGCATTATTGTGGAGCTTGTTAACTCCGGCATTGAGGGTTCGTGTAATCCTACGCAATGTGTTCATCATCCAACAAAAGTGTAGAGTATGCATTTATCTATTCTGTTATGTGATCAATGTTGAGAGTGTCCACTAGTGAAAGTGTAATCCCTAGGCCTTGTTCCTAAATACTGCTGCGTTACTACTGCTTGTTTACTGTTTTACTGTGTTACTACTGCTGCAATACTACCACCATCAACTACACGCCAGCAAGCTATTTTCTGGCACCGTTGCTACTGCTCATACTTATTTATACCACCTGTATTTCACTATCTCTTCGCCGAACTAGTGCACCTATTTGGTGTGTTGGGGACACAAGAGACTTCTTGCTTTGTGGTTGCAGGGTTGCATGAGAGGGATATCTTTGACCTCTTCCTCCCCGAGTTCGATAAACCTTGGGTGATCCACTTAAGGGAAAACTTGCTGCTGTTCTACAAACCTCTGCTCTTGGAGGCCCAACACTGTCTACAGGAAAGGAGGGGGAACGTAGACATCAAGCTACTTTTCTGGCGCCGTTGCCGGGGAGGAAAGGTAAAAGGTACTCACACTCCGGACCTCGGCTACCAAGCTATTTTCCACCATTGTAAGTACTCGAAGCTATTTCCTTTAGATCCTGCAATTGCAACTTTTTGTTTCTTGTTTACACTAGTTAGGCATAATGGAAAACAACAAAAAAATTGGTGAGCTTTTTAGTCTTTTTCCTGATTTAGAATTGTTTGATGCGAAAATTTAAAAACCTATGGAACCTTATTTGCATGCTAGTAGCGATGTTATTAGTATGAACGCAATTACTGCTAATGCTATGAAGAAGTCTAAGCTTGGGGAAGCTAGTTTTTGTGATCTTTTTAGCTTCCCATCTTTAGGGGGAAAATTTGTTCTGATAATGCTTTATCTCCCATATGCGATACCTCTAATGATGCTCCTGATATTTTGAATCCACCTGCTGAAAGTATTCCGTATAAAATACCTATGAAAATTATTGAACGTGTTATGGACAATCACTATAAAGGGGATGGAACTGTCCATCCTAGAGATCATTTACTGTTTTTGCACGAATTATGCGGGTTATTCAAGTGTGCAGGTATCTCTATGGATGAAGTGAAGAAGAAGCTATTCTCCGTTTCGCTGTCTGGTAAAGCGGCGCATTGGTATAAATTGTTGGAGAATAGGCATTCTCTTGGTTGGGAGGAAATTGCATCTCTCTTTTATTCTAAATTTTATCCTCCGCATGAAGTGCATATTGATAGGAATTATATTTATAACTTTTATCCTCGTGATGGAGAGAGTATTTCTCAAGCGTGGGGGAGATTGAAATCTCTAATGCTCAAATGTCCCATTCATGAGCTCCCCGTAATGTTATTGTTAATAATTTTTATGCGAGGCTTTCGGGACAACACAAGGACTATCTGGACGCGTGTTCGGAGGGATCTTTCACAAGCAAGGAGGTTGAAGCTAGGTGGGATCTTCTTGATCGGATTAAGGAGAACGCTGAAGGATGGGAGAACAATGAAGGTAAAGAGTCAGGTATAAATTATGATTATGAATGCATTGAAGCTTTTATGGATACCGATAAATTTCGAAATATGAGTGCTACTTATGGTCTTGACTCTCAAGTTGCTGCAAATCTTTATAAAGCCTTTGCTTCTCATTTTGAATTGCCTAAAAATAATTTTGATAAGTATCATGAACCTTTTAAAGAGGCTTGCATGAAGAATGAAATTGTTGTTAATTATTGCAATAAGCATGCTCAAACTCCTAAAAATGCTATTTCTTATAAGCATGTTAATTTTTGTGGAATGCATAGACCTTGTGGAATTAATCAAGTCAAAGATGAATATTGCATCCATCATATTAATGAAAAAACTAGGAAGTGGCTTAGGGCTCTAGATGATCTTGGTAAAAAAGTTTGTGCCCTCTATCCTTTTATTTGTGAAGTTTGCCATGAAGTGGGTCATTTTAATTTTCAATGCTCCTCCAATGATAATTTGAACCCAATGAGTGCTGCAAATTTGTATTGTGATGATGAAATTACTCCTAATCAGCATGATGAACTTACTTTATTTTTGGGGTGTGAAGAATTGTCGAGAAAAATCTCTTTGTTACATATGAGTGATCTTGATATTGATGATGTCCTGCATGGGTGTTTTTCTTATTGCATTGATAATAGCCATACAAATACTTACATACAAAATATTTTAGAAGATGACACCTTGCCAAAATATGATAGGACCGCCATGTGTTTTGAACTAATTAATGAAAAGGAGGAATCCTTCCAAGTTTCTTCTATTATTTCTGAAAGTAAATCAGGTTATGCGGACAAGCTACCCTTCAAGCCTCTTCCTCCTAAAGAAGGAAATGAGGAGAAGGAAGAGAAGAAGAAGAAGAAGGGAACGAAGAAGAAGAAGAAGAAGGAGAATAAAAAGAAAGAGGTAACGGCGTATCCCCGCGTGAATGAGATAACGCTAGGTAACCGTAAGTATGTTGCTCCTAATGATTATTGTGATAATGAATCTGAATATGATGATCTTCCTATACCCTTTACATACATTAGCAATCATGATTTGAATGAGCACACTACTTTTGATATTGCAAATCTCTGGGAAACTAATTCTGAAAATGATGATGACAATAATTGCCATAGTGTTAGTACTATCCATGCTTCCTCCCATAATGATATAGAAAGCTCTAAGCTTGGGGAAGAGGTGTTTGAAAATCCTTTTGCTACTGGTCATTATGTTCTTGATACATCTCCTTCTAATAACAATGATGGTGTGGACACAGATAAACCGACTGTGAAAGATAACTATTCTATTTCTTATGATGACACTGTGCCTCCGATCTTTGATGATTATTATAAAGAATGCTATGATATAGGTTATAACTACCCTTATGAAACTTGTCATAGTCATGATTGGATTACCAAAAACAATTCTCTTAATATGCAACTTGTTTACCATGTTCAAATTCTTGATAATAATCCTGCTCCAATTACTATTAATCAGAAGAACTCTTCTTATGCCAAAATTAATGATACTTCTATGCATATGAACCATGATAAGAATGTTTTAAGTGATGGGTATATTGTGGATTTCATCAATGATGCTACTGAAAGTTATTATGAGAGAGGGAAATATGGTTGTATGCATCTTAATAATATTAAGTTTCCCCTCTTTATGTTGAGAATCTTAAAGTTACTCGCGTTTTATCCTCTTATGCTCGTCACTTTGTTCTTCATGAATTCATTTGTGTATAAGATTCCTTTGCATAGGAAGCATGTTAGGCTTAAATGTGTTTTGAATTTGCCTCTTGAAGCTCTCTTTTGCTTCAAATACTATTTCTTGCGGGTGCATCACCAAAACTGCTGAGCCCATCTTAATGGCTATAAAGAAAAGAACTTCTTGGGAGATAACCCATGTGTTATTTTGCTACAGTACTTTGTTTTATATTTGTGTCTTGGAAGTTGTTTACTACTGTAGCAACCTCTCCTTATCTTAGTTTTGTGTTTTGTTGTGCCAAGTAAAGCCGTTGATAGAAAAGTAAGTACTAGATTTGGATTACTGCGCAGTTCCAGATTTCTTTGCTGTCACGAATCTGGGTCCACCTCCCTGTAGGTAACTCAAAAAATTAAGCCAATTTACGTGCATGATCCTCAGATATGTACGCAACTTTCATTCAATTTGAGCATTTTCATTTGAGCAAGTCTGGTGCCATTTTAAAATTCGTCAATACGAACTGTTCTGTTTTGACAGATTCTGCCTTTTATTTCGCATTGCCTCTTTTGCTATGTTGGATGAATTTCTTTGATCCATTAATGTCCAGTAGCATTATGCAATGTCCAGAAGTGTTAAGAATGATTGTGTCACCTCTGAACATGTGAATTTTTGATTATGCACTAACCCTCTAATGAGTTGTTTTGAGTTTGGTGTGAAGGAAGTTTTCAAGGGTCAAGAGAGGAGGATGATATACTATGATCAAGGAGAGTGAAAGCTCTAAGCTTGGGGATGCCCCGGTGGTTCACCCCTGCATATATTAAGAAGACTCAAGCGTCTAAGCTTGGGGATGCCCAAGGCATCCCCTTCTTCATCGACAAATTATCAGGTTCCTTCTCTTGAAACTATATTTTTATTCGGTCACATCTTATGTACTTTACTTGGAGCGTCTGTTTGCTTTTGTTTTTGTTTGTGTTTGAATAAATTGGATTACATCATGCTTGTGTGGGAGAGAGACACGCTCCGCTGGTTCGTATGAACACATGTGTTCTTAGCTCATAGTATTCATGGCGAAGTTTCTTCTTCGTTAAATTGTTATATGGTTGGAATTGGAAAATGATACATGTAGTAATTGCTATAAATGTTTTGGGTAATGTGATACTTGGCAATTGTTGTGCTCATGTTTAAGCTCTTGCATCATATGCTTTGCACCCATTAATGAAGAAATACATAGAGCATGCTATAATTTGGTTTGCATATTTGGTTTCTCTAAGGTCTAGATAATTTCTAGTATTGAGTTTGAACAACAAGGAAGACGGTGTAGAGTCTTATAATGTTTTCAATATGTCTTTTATGTGAGTTTTGCTGCACCGGTTCATCCTTGTGTTTGTTTCAAATAAGCCTTGCTAGCCTAAACCTTGTATCGAGAGGGAATACTTCTCATGCATCCAAAATACTTGAGCCAACCACTATGCCATTTGTGTCCACCATACCTACCTACTACATGGTATTTTCCGCCATTCCGAAGTAAATTGCTTGAGTGCTACCTTTAAAATTCCATCATCACCTTTGCAATATATAGCTCATGGGACAAATAGCTTACAAACTATTGTGGTATTGAATATGTAATTATGCACTTTATCTCTTATTAAGTTGCTTGTTGTGCGATAACCATGTTAACTGGGGACGCCATCAACTACTCTTTGTTGAATTTCATGTGAGTTACTATGCATGTTCGTCTTGTCTGAAGTAAGAGCGATCTACCACCTTATGGTTAAGCATGCACATTGTTAGAGAAGAACATTGGGCCGCTAACTAAAGCCATGATCCATGGTGGAAGTTTCAGTTTTGGACATATATCCTCAATCTCAAATGAGAAAATTATTAATTGTTGTTACATGCTTATGCATAAAAGAGGAGTCCATTATCTGTTGTCTATGTTGTCCCGGTATGGATGTCTAAGTTGAAGAATAATCAATAGCGAGAAATCCAATGCGAGCTTTCTCCTTAGACCTTTGTACAGACGGCATAGAGGTACCCCTTTGTGACACTTGGTTAAAACATGTGCATTGTGATGATCCGGTAGTCCAAGCTAATTAGGACAAGGTGCGGACACTATTAGTATACTATGCATGAGGCTTGCAACTTGTAAGATATAATTTACATGATACATATGCTTTATTACTACCGTTGACAAAATTGTTTCATGATTTCAAAACCAAAGCTCTAGCACAAATATAGCAATCGATGCTTTTCCTCTATGGAGGACCATTCTTTTACTTTATTGTTGAGTCAGTTCACCTATTTCTCTCCACCTCAAGAAGCAAACACTTGTGTGAACTGTGCATTGATTCCTACATACTTGCTTATTGCACTTATTATATTACTCTATATTGACAATATCAATGAGATATACATGTTATAAGTTGAAAGCAACCGCTGAAACTTAATCTTCTTTTGTGTTGCTTCAATACCTTTACTTTGAATTATTGCTTTATGAGTTAACTCTTATGCAAGACTTATTGATGCTTGTCTTGAAAGTGCTATTCATGAAAAGTCTTTGCTATATGATTCACTTGTTTACTCATGTCATATACATTGTTTTGATCGCTGCATTCACTACATATGCTTTACAAATAGTATGATCAAGGTTATGATGGCATGTCACTCCGGAAATTATCTTTGTTATCGTTTTACCTGCTCGGGACGAGCGAGAACTAAGCTTGGGGATGCTGATACGTCTCCAACGTATCGATAATTTCTTATGTTCCATGCCACATTATTGATGTTATCTACATGTTTTATGCACACTTTATGTCATATTCGTGCATTTTCCGGAACTAACCTATTAACAAGATGCCGAAAGGCCGATTGCTTGTTTTCTGCTGTTTTTGGTTCCGGAAAGGCTGTTCGGGCAATATTCTCGGAATTGGACGAAATCAACGCCAAACCTCCTATTTTTCCCGGAAGGCTCCGAACACCGAAGAAGAGTCGGAGAGGGGCCAGGGGGCCACCACACCACATGGCGGCGCGGGCCGGACCACGGCCGCGCCGGCCTAGGGTGTGGCGCCCCGAGTGCCCCCTGCGCCGCCTCTTCGCCTATAAAACCCCTTTCGACCTAAAAACGCAGTACCAATTGACGAAACTCCAAAAAGACTCCAGGGGCGCCGCCGCCATCGCGAAACTCCAATTCGGGGGACAGAACTCTGTTTCGGCACCCTGCCGGGACGGGGAATTGCCCCCGGAGCCATCTCCACCGCCGTCTTCACCGCCATCTTCACCGCCATCGCTGCCTCCATGATGAGGAGGAGTAATCCACCCCCGAGGCTGAGGGCTCCGCTGTAGCTATGTGGTTCATCTCTCTCCCATGTACCTCAATACAATAATCTCATGAGCTGCTTTACATGATTGAGATTCATATGAATTTTGTATCACTACTATCTATGTGCTACTCTAGCAAAGTTATTAAAGTAGTTCTATTCCTCCTGCACGTGTGTAAAGGTGACAGTGTGTGCACCGTGTTAGTACTTGGTTTATGCTATGATCATGATCTCTTGTAGATTGCGAAGTTAACTATTGCTATGATAATATTGATGTGATCTATTCCTCCTACATATGCATGAAGGTGACAGTGTGCATGCTATGCTAGTACTTGGTTTAGTCTCTTGATCTATCTTACACTAAAGGTTACTAAAATATGAGCATTATTGTGGAGCTTGTTAACTCCGGCATTGAGGGTTCGTGTAATCCTACGCAATGTGTTCATCATCCAACAAAAGTGTAGAGTATGCATTTATCTATTCTGTTATGTGATCAATGTTGAGAGTGTCCACTAGTGAAAGTGTAATCCCTAGGCCTTGTTCCTAAATACTGCTGCGTTACTACTGCTTGTTTACTGTTTTACTGTGTTACTACTGCTGCAATACTACCACCATCAACTACACGCCAGCAAGCTATTTTCTGGCACCGTTGCTACTGCTCATACTTATTTATACCACCTGTATTTCACTATCTCTTCGCCGAACTAGTGCACCTATTTGGTGTGTTGGGGACACAAGAGACTTCTTGCTTTGTGGTTGCAGGGTTGCATGAGAGGGATATCTTTGACCTCTTCCTCCCTGAGTTCGATAAACCTTGGGTGATCCACTTAAGGGAAAACTTGCTGCTGTTCTACAAACCTCTGCTCTTGGAGGCCCAACACTGTCTACAGGAAAGGAGGGGGAACGTAGACATCAGGCGCGCGACGCTTGGCCGAAAGTAGTCGATGAAGAAGATACAGTCGATGTGGCGGATCCACAACGGGCGAGCCCTCGAGTGTGTTGAGTCCACAATGGCGAACAGGGGCGAAGTTGGTAGTCTCAATATTGGATGGCGAATTCGTGATAGCTTAGTGCGTGTGTGACCGACGAATCTGATGATATTTTTTTTACGTAGAAGCTCCGCTTAATTTCGTGCATGCTCCAGAATCCTTTTTCATCCGCGACCTCTGATCCTTTCGTCGGCGAAGAAAGGGACTCGACTTGCAGGGCAAACGCGCTGTAGCCGCGGTCGCCAAATCCAGCAACACCCGACGTTTTTTTCTTCAGTCGTATCGGAGCAGATTTTTTAACTCGTGAGCAACACCCGATACTTTTTTCTTCACGCAACATGCTGATTGCTTTGATCGGATGATTCGTGTGTTCACCTGATTTCCTTGGGACTTGAACTGCCGCCCGTGATTGGCTTCAATTAATTTTTCCCAGCGAACTAGTGCCCGATCTGGATTTCTTTTCTTTGAGCTTTCGCTTGCATGAGTTTGTATACTGGCCGATCGGTCCATCCGAGTTTCTGCAAGCATTGAACAGCAGAAATACTACTGTACGCGGGACGGATTGCATCATAAACGATCTTCAAAAGTGAAGCTGCCATTGCGGTTGTTGATGATGAAGCCATTAAATCGGCCAGATGGGATCTGGCGAACGTTGATGATGAAGTCGACACTTTTCTTTTTTCATCCAGATGCTATCTTGCTTCTTTTTTTCTCCAATCTTCTTGATGATGTTGATGATGAACTTGACGGATCCCGCCCGGATAACGAAATTCAGTCGTCGCGATCCCCACAGACGGCGCCAATTGACGAGGGATCACCTCGCCAATGCCTACGTATTGTAGACTTGGGTTTCGGGAGAGAGCGACGATGGAGATTCCGGGAGCGAGATTAGGCACACGACGTACCCAGCTTCGGGTCCCCTCGGTGGAGGATCCCTACGTGCTGCTAGCAATCCAGTATATGATCATATGTATGTTTACAGGGTGCCGCCATAGGCGGAGCTATGTTGTCTATCTGTTCTCTATCTGTTGGCCTCCCTCTATCGGGTACCCTGGCTGGCTTTATATATGCAACCAACCTAGGGTTTTACAAGAGTCCTAGTCGACTACTTCTTCGGGTTGCCTTGTTGGGCCTTCTCCATATTGAGCCGAGCTGAGCCAGGTATACTAATAATGGGTACCCGAAGGGTATACCCATGTCAGACGGTTAGGTTAAAATTTATTGTGCCGCTGACGGGTCGGCCCCGCCACTCCCCGCCTCGCTTTTCGGTGTGTCCGGCGTCCCCGGAGCGTCCCCTGTGGGACGGGGACGGGCTCGGGGCGCCGGACACCGTATCGGGGCGCGCCGGACAAAATTCAGGTTTGGGGGACGCGGCTGGAACGGTTTTTTGGTCCGGCGCGCTCCAAATTGCTTTGTGGGACGCGACTGGAGATGCTCTCAGGGGATAAAATCTTGAGACCTAGTGTTGCTAGCAGACGTCTCGCATAAGCCCGCGAGAAGTGTGGGCTAGTCTAGCTCATACTAATTTGCTAAAAAGAGGTACAACCAACCTAACCAGTTTTTTGAAACGACGGCAAAAACTTCGTCTTATCGATTGATGAAGAAGAAAAGTGATCAGTAAATTAGCGGAAACTAGACGATAATTGTACAGCAACGCAAACACCACGGGGCCACACACACACTCTCCAGAGGGCCAAGCGCGGCCCCGATATCCAGCTGCTTTGCCACTTTGTCTAGACTAGACGACCTTGAGAGAGGAGCAAAAACGAGATACTCGAACGGTGATGAAGAAGCCAACCATCCGAGGAGCCCTCAACACTCACAAAGTTTCGGGTCCGCCGCCCCGATATCCAGCTGCTTTGCCACGCCTAATGGACCACCAACACCACCTTCCGGGACACTAGTAGAAAAAGGGTCTCTAGTTCCGGTTAGGAACGGGCTCTAGTCCACCGAGACTACGAAATCGAGACTAAAGGCCCATTTCTTTAGTCTCGGCTGTCCACAAACCAGAACTAAAGGCCTCCACGTGGCCGCGTTCGAGCGTTGAGGCTAGCACCAACCGGGACTAAAGGTCTCCACATGTCGAATGCGATCGAGCTCTAGAGGACCTTTATTTTGTGTTTTCCATTCAAATTTTTTTCCTATTTTTCTCCGGAATTTCTAGTATTTGAGTTATTTGACCAAATTAGTGATCTCTAACTACACTTAATCTCTAGTGAAAGTAAGCACACTTAACTTTTGAGTTCCTTCCGAACAAGGTTCCAAATACATCAGCACACCTTATTTATTAATATCATATCAATCAAATTAACCTCTTGATCACGATGTCACATTTCTTTATTATTTGAATTTCAAACAATTATTTGAATAAACAAAAATAATGAAGTAATAATAATCTTGAATAAACAAATAACAATAAAAAATTGTTTTTCCTATTTTTTTGGCAAAAGCTAAAATCTGATTTTTTTTTTCATATTTACCTTTGGTAGTTTGAAAATCTAAGAAAATCGCAGCCAGTCTCAGGCCGGTGAAATCGGCTGTGTGGAGCAAAAAATACCTAGAAAGTCGTTAGTCATGGTTGGTGTCTCCAACCGGGCTAAAGATAGACCTTTAGTCCCGGTTGAGGACATCAACTACGCAGCTTGCCAGAACCCCTTTATTTCGGTTGGTATCTCCAACCGGGAGTAAAGGTACCGTTTGACCCGGGACTAAAGCTAGATGTGCCTGTGCGACATCCTAGCCGTTGGAACCAGAACTAATGCTCACATTAGTTCCGGGCCCAAACACGGCAGGGACTAAAGCTCCAGACGGAAGACCCATTCTCTACTAGTGGGACCGCCATCCCGGTTACCACCGCTCCAACTCGACCCACGACGTTGCACAATCCAGTCACCTGTAGCCTAAGCTGCACAAGGAAAACTGCTCGCAGACCACGGCCATCACACCAATATCCAGGGTCGCCGCCCTGATCTAAAAGTCAAACCGCATACTCTGGAACGTGGATCGAGCCAACAACTTCATTGTACTCGCGACACAAGATTTTCACCCAAACCATCCGAGCAACAAAACCTCCCCGTGAAGTTGTTGCTCGCCATAATTCCAAAGGTTGCCACCTCGGCTTAAAAGCACCAGGCACTATGGACCGCATCCACCACCGAAGCACCAACTACCACATTAACCAGTTTAACTACGAAGCGGGTTGACCTAATGTCAATTTGCGTCTCTACCGAGACCACATGAGAGCTCTTGTGGGGACTCTTTATTTTGTTTAGTTGGTGGGGACCCACTGTTCAGCCTAAAAAAATATTTGATATGAATTTGTTGATTCAGATGAACAAAAATATTATGGTTATAGTTTCAGACTTTCGATAAACCTAGGTTGCTAGTAAGACGTCACCTAGGTTCTACATTAACATGGTTTTAGAAATAGCCCCATGACAAATCAATTACTGTCACCAATGCCAACAATTTTATACAACACAACTTCTTGAAACAAAGGCGATGAAGTACACAAACCTAGTGAGGAAGACTATCGAGAGGGTTGCCGATGGAGAGATATCGAGAGGCGTGGGGTGCGTCGGTGGTTCTGATGGAGGGAGTTTGAGAAACCGTTGCTGCCCCAGAGTCCGGAGTGTTGGTGACCCCCCCCCCCCCGCCCCGACACGGCACCCATCCTCGCGGATGACCTGCGCACAAGCTCAATATTATGAACGACAGTACAACTATTAATCAATCTTCTTTTATCAAATGTAGATTTATTTCAGAAAGTGTGTTTACTGCACATGAGATTATTCACTCTGTAAAGCATAATGATTCTACTGGCATTATGCTCAAGCAAGATGAAAAAGCTTTTGTTATGGTTAGTTTAAACAAGATGATTATTAAAGTTGTTCATGTTGGAATCATCAAAGGCTTGGCTTCTGATATGATGCATGGAGGTGGCATCTGCCTCCAATATGCAGATGACACTGTCAAGCTTCATGCAATAGCCAACGCAACGAAAAGTCCAAACTAATGGAAAGGGCTAAGCAATCCACATATACACTCAACACTCTCCCTCACGTGTGACGGGAGACCAGTCAACACGTGAAGACTCAGAGGTATAGCTCAAGAGGCATATATGTGGACTCCGAGGAGGGCAACAGAGGGCATCGACAATTTTTAGGATAAATTACGAAAGCCAAGAATCGAACTCAAGACCCTGGGCTCTGATACCATGTCAAGCTTCATGCAATAGCCAACGCAACGAAAAGTCTAAACTAATGGAAAGGGCTAAGCAATCCACATATACACTCAACAGACACTATCCTCTTCTCAGATCATGATCCTACATATGTTACTAACCTTAAATGGATTTTTACTTGTTTTGAGCAAGTATCTTGTATGAGAATTAACTATAATAAGAGTGAGATCATCCCTATAAGATTTCTGAGGAGGACATTGCTTCTGGGGTGTGATATTCACACTTTCCCCATCAAATACATACGGATTCCTCTTCATTACGATAAACCGAGAAGGGAGGATATCTAACCTATCATTGATAAGATTCTTAAAAGGATTGTTGGCTAGAGAGGGAAGTTGCTCTCTTATGCTTCTAGGATTACCCTTATCAAAGCTTGCATGGCCCGTATTCCTATATATTTATTGTCCTTTTTAAATTCCCAAAATGGGCGTTGGACCTTATGAACACCCATTTTGAGGGTCATAGAAAGCTTCATCTTGCGAGCTGAAAGCTCATCTGCAAGAAAAAGAAGTTTGGTGGTCTAGGCATTCGAGACTTAGCTAATATTAACCTTTGCCTCCTTAGCTCCTGGGTTAAGAGACATTTTACAAATGAAGGAAAGATGTGGAAAGCTATGGTTGATGCTAAGTACAACACATCTAACCCCAATATCTTTAGGAGTGTCACAATTCTAGAAAGGTGTGATGTGGGCTGTACAGAGCATTCAATTTGGCTACAAATGTTCTGTTGGTGGTGGTGATAAAATTAGATTCTGGGAGGATACCTGGTTCGGTACCTCCTTGCGTTGTTCATTTTTTTTGAAATATACACTATTTGCAATGAGCAGGGTAAAACCATTAAATAAATTTGGGATGGATCCAAACTTAAGGTTTCTTTTAGGAGGAATTTTAATTCCTCACTTATGCAACTTTGGCATGAGCTTGAGGGCAGTAGCCACTATTATTGTTTTCACTGATAATCCTAACTCCTTGATTTGGCAATTTAAAAACAGTGGAGTTTGCTCCACTTCCTCCCTTTACTATCATTAACTTTGGAGGTGTGCAGCCTATTTATATTCCCGCTGTTTGGAAAATTTATGTCCCTCCTCATGTTCACATTTTCCTTTGATTTTTGTCTCATAACAAGCTAATGACTAGAGACAACCTTAAGAAAATACATTTGAATAAACCAAAGGAATGTATCTTCTGTTCGGGAAAAGAGTCTATTCATCATCTTTTTTTTTCATTGCATTGTGGCTAAGGAGGTTTGGCAAATTATTTTTCTATTATTCAATATTATTATTGGGGCGGATTATTTCTCTGTGGCTAAGTTGTGGTTAGCCAACAAATCACATGTCATGCTTAATTGTGATGCTTCCTTATGGTGCATTTGGAAGACTAGAAATAATATGATTTTTAATGGCATGCCATGGTTGGTTGTCAATCAGGTTTGGCGTCTGATCCTTCATATAGTTTTTTTCGATCAACGGGCATAGCCCCAGCCTCTGCATCCAAAGGATGCACACAGCTTTCTTCTTTATTAAATTATTCGCAATGCCTTACAAGGGGAATACAAAGATCAACTCGAAGCCTCCTTCCTAGCGACAACTCGCTATACCTACGATGAAGGGGGGCCATGAACAAGGCCATACTCCCTGACGGTACACCAACACACATCATCCAAAAAGCAAAACCCTGAGGGTACGCCATTGCACACTCGACAGAGTTCGCAAAATCCTGAGGGTGATCCTTCATACTGTGAAGAGATGGAGGCTTCCTTTCAAGAATCACATGGATCTCGGTGTGGAGATCTTATGCGACAAGGTGTCATCGATGCTCCACACCCTTCCAGCCCTGGAGTGGTGAGAAACAGATGGGATACTGCTCTTTTCCGGATGCCAAGAGGCCGGCGATTCAGGGCACCTAGATCACACCTACCTGTGTACTGGAGCCCTTTGCGCTCATCTTGCCATCTTCTAACTAATGAGGAGGCGTTCACCTAGTTGTTAATTGCTGGAATGTTTTCTCTTCAGTAGCTTTTGGTTATCGACTTAGTTCGTATGGCTTTAGGACCCTAGTTTCTTTTATTTATCCTGAACATGCTTCGAAATGTGTTGGTTTCTCCGGACCTGCTTTTGTTGGGGTTTCATGGAGCTTATCAATGGAACTAGGGACAGATTTCCCTTTTGATCTAAAAAAGGTCACCGGCGGAGGCCATCTGCATGTTGATGTGTGTGCTGGCGGTCTTCATCCTCGAGCCGATGGACCACGGACATGGAGGCGACTGTCACCAGCCTAGAGGTTGCGGTGACGCCAGGAGGTCAGCTGCCCTGGAATCAAGAGAGTGTGTTGTCTTCCGGAGGAGCCGACGGCGAGGAAGCCATCGACCCATCGTCATATATTAGCATCCTGAGTTTCTGAGTTCTCACTCCTGACTCGGTCACCAGAGTTTAAACTCTACATTTGACACTTTGGTGTTTCATAAAGATGGAATATTCTTCAGTGGGAGGCGACGTTCTCGTCAATAGCGAGGTGGTTGTGGTGACTTCGTCAATCTCAAGAACCATCAGATCAAATTTCTTGAACTCAGTCTCTCGGAGATGTTCATAGAAATAGGGTGCACGTGCATGTGTTTATAGGGATGAGTGTATGTGGGTAATTGTGAATGTATAAGTCTACACTATGTTTCGCAAAAAAAATAGTGGGGTAGTGGGGTCAAAAAAATTGGTGAGGGAGGGTGCGAGTGCAGCGAAGCGGGCGATAGACAACGTATTAGTCTGACGATGGAACACGTTCTCCTTTTTAAGTCATAGAGAAAGTGTATCTGATTCATATTACTTGATATCAATAGGATGTATATAGACACATTTTAGTTTTAGATATATTCGTATTAGTGGTAAGTAATATGAATCGAAGGGAGCAGTAGAGAAGTAGGGATAGAGATTGTAAGTAGTAGAGATAAATACGGAAATTCGATTCGATAGATAGATAGAGATTTTAAGTTATAGATAGATAGATTATTTTCAAAAATTAGGTAACAAATAGATGTATAGATAGATAAATAGGTAGTGCTAGGTGAAGGACTCGACGTGTAAACACAGCAACAATGCTACACTTACGGACTGAAACCTACACTAAAAGTTACAGGATTAGGTGGAATCAACCGGTTGGTGCAAAGATTAATGAGAAGGTGGCTCACGTTTTCTCTCTTTCCTCTAAATCAAGCCACATATATCCCGTAACTCAATCCCATAAGTTTTGCCTGTAAGTCTAGCATTTTTGTAGACGCAGTTAATGCAAGGGAAAATTTGCCACGGGACACCTAGCGTTTGCTGAAATGCACCGCTCGATTGCATCTTTGCCAGGTACCATTACAATTCGGTGGTACATTTGTCAGAACACGCCACCTGACTAAAAAGAAAAAGCTTTGCAGTTTATATTCAAAATCAGTTATCATAAGTAAAAGTAAAAAACTTTCTGTTTTAGGCTGGTGGTGTGTCCTAACAAATGTGTCACAAAATTGTAATAATACCTAACAAATACATAATCGGATAGCAAAATTCAGAAAATAACGGTGTCCTGTAGCAAATTTTGGCAAGACGAGCAATGCCACGCTAGGACTCTCGCTACAACTACAAGCGGTACAGGGTTTGCCAAACATGAACCCCACGGCATCGACCATAGCACGATCGGCATAGTCCGTTTCCTACAAAATTCCGCCGCCACCACACGGTCTGATTACCCTCCCCCAAATCTCTATTCTCTTGCGAACTGGCGGATTCCCAAATTCCGCCGACAGATCGAGTAGAGGGTGAGACGCGGCTTGCCGGTGAAGACGATGTCGGGGCGATCGAGCCGGATCGCGGTGGTGGCGGAGGACCGGTGCCGGCCCAGCAAGTGCGGCCAGCAGTGCCGCAAGCGCTGCCCTGTCAACACCACTGGTATGCTGGTGCTGCTCCCTAGCAGATTTTCCGATTGTTGCGCGATTAGGAGGCTTTGGTACTTTGGTAGTTCAAGATGTCGTTAGGGTTTGCGTACGAAACGTACGTTTTTGCCATCATCAGCCCGGCCAGGACGAAAAAACGTCGACAGAGATCGTCTCATAGACCATATCGATCATCAAACATTATGTGTTAGAGCATGTCTAACGGGACCGGTTTAGACCGTCTCAGGCCCTATTCGAAATATTTTTTCCAGTCTATCCAGTTTTGCGTCGCTCAAACACCAACTACCCAGTTTCGGGAGACCTTCCGAGAGCGAATCCCATCCCGACTCCCGCGTTGGCTCGAATGAAATTTCAACCCGTACAACCTCCGGAATCTACCAAAATTCACCGGAGTCGTCCAAGCGGCTGCTGGGACGGACGGACGGGCAACAGGCGGGGATTAGCGGGCGGGTGCGGCCGCGGGATGAGCGCGGGCGGCCGGCACGGGGCGGCCGACGGGCGCGGGCTGCTGGGGTGAGCGGCCGACGCTGTTTGGCGTGTGTGGGGCCGCGCGTGGGTGGCGTGGATGGGCGGCCGGCGGGCGTGGGCGGTGGAGCCGCGCGTGGATGGCGGGGGCGGGCGGCCGGCGAGCGTGGGCGGCGGGGCGGGTGGCCAGCCGGCAGCGGGCGTGGGCGGCCGGCAGCGGCCGGCGCGCGGGGATGGCTCGAGGCAGAGGTTGAAGAAATGATGAAAAAAATTAAAAAAGGCTGACAAAGAATATGTTATTTTAGGGGCTCCTTTTTCGGTGTCTGGTCTGCGAGGCGTTTTTTCAGCCCGCAGACAACGTTTGGGTGCCCTCCATATATGTATTTGGGGTTTGCGGTGTCTGCTAGAGATGCTCTTAGCTTTCCAATCGGTTGAACTTATCAAACCATGTCTTTGATTGAAAGGGGACTGTTCGAATTGTTGAAAGGAGCTACTCTCTTCACCCCCAATGTCTTTCCAACACAGGCCAAATTAGCGAAATGGATCCTCGAAGCATTAATCAAATATATACCTTCCTCACCCTATATCTGTTTAATTGTCAATTTGATCTACTGTTTCTTATGTCTTGGATCGGCAATAATTTCGAAGAATCAACTAATAGAACACTTTGATTGTACTTTTAAAATAGCTATGCAAAGTTTATATATTTTACCATTTGGTAAATTTGCCCAACTACCAACTGACACGAAATAGAGACCAAGTATGTACCAGCGGTCACTTCAGTTTGCCCTTGTTTTTGCCATATACTGAATTTTGATTTTTACACACATTTACAGGGCGCCACTGCATAGAAGTTACTCCATCATCTAAAGTGTCTATAATTTCAGAGGATATGTGCATTGGATGTGGTATTTGTGTGAAGGTATATTAGTACTTTCCTTTTTGTTTTTTTTTTTTTTTGAGAAAACGCAAGAGGTTTGCTGGGTACGATCTATCCTTATCTGCAATAGTCTTAATATCATCCTCTCTTGTTGTTGTTACTCATGCAGGCATGCCCGTTTAATGCTATCCAAATTATTAACTTGCCAAGCAATCTTGACAAGGAGACGACACATCGCTATGGACCAAATTCCTTCAAGCTTCACAGGTACACAAATCTTTCTCATGTCTATGACATTCAATCCCCCTACTGTTCTCAAGTTATATTAGAGTTTTCTTTTGCCATTATTCTATCTCTATGTGTAGCTGTAAAAAGTCTACCTAAGCTGTTGTTGATACCTACTGACATATATAACTATCTTTTATTATCTTTTGTAGGCTTCCTGTTCCAAGACCTGGGCAAGTTTTGGGCTTGGTGGGGACAAATGGTATCGGGAAATCAACTGCACTTCAAATATTGGCTGGGATTTTAAAACCCAACTTGGGTAAATTCACAGTAAGTGTCAGTGAGTTATGTTTGTTATCCCTTGTTGTGCCAATAACTATATATTGTGAAACTGTTTACAACCTTTGCAGGACACCCCAAGCGTGGATGAAATTTTGAAGTATTTCCGTGGATCTGAACTCCAGAAATACTTCACTCGTCTAATGGGAGACAAAATGAAGGTACTCATTTGATAATTGATTAATGCAGCTTATAAAGATAATATCACTTGCCATATTGCATTGTGTTGTCAATCTTTCATTTAAGGAACTTGTTGCTTTGATTAAAACCAATATTTTGTTCCTACAATTATTTACAGTTTTATTTCGAGCTCATCCTAAAAGTAAAGTATGCTAATGTAACTGATATTTGAGGGAAAACAGTTACTGATGGTAGAAGTGAGACTTGAAGCTGGGTAGGTGGGTTATTACTTATTAGCCTGGACTCTAACAAAGTTCTCGATTTTAGATAATTGACTCGTACCTTTTCATTTCTAGTCTTCATTATACTCTTCTCTTCTTGGGCAGCACATCTGCCAAACGAAGTTACCAGATCATCATAATTAATATTTTTCCATAGTGAACCCCAAATATTTTCTTTGAAATAGTTGTTAATTTTTGGATTAGTATTATCGTAGTTTCTCATATATTAACTTTTGATATTTAAGGACATTTCATGCTTGCTTTTTTTGCATTTAAGCCTATTCGTACTTGTATTATGTAATATTTATATTAAGCTGTGTTATTCACGATGTCTAACATACTATGAGGCTTGGTTTCAGGCAACTATGAAACCTCAGTATATCGATAATATTCGAAAATCTTTTAAAGGGAAGGTTGGGTACTATCTTAATAAGGAAGACAAGAGACAAGTGAAGGACACACTATGTGATATTCTTGAATTGAATCAAATTCTGGACCGAGATGTCTCAGATCTATCTGGCGGTGAGCTTCAGAGATTTGCAATTGCTGTTTGTGCTATGAAGGAAGCAGATGTTTATATATTTGATGAGCCATCGTGCTATCTTGATGTGAAACAAAGGCTGAAAGCTGCACAAGTGATCCGTTCCTTGGTACAATCCAAAAAGTAAAGAGGGCATAGATCTCACAATATATAAGACAGTCCTAACATTTGATTTATTTATTACGCAGCTAAGAGAGATTATCACTGAATTTTTTGCAGCTATGTAATTGTCGTGGAGCATGATCTTAGTATTCTCGACTACTTGTCAGACTACATATGCTGCCTTTATGGAACTCCAGGAGCATATGGTGTTGTTACTTTGCCCTCTTCAGTCAGAGAAGGAATTAACATTTTTCTAAATGGCGTTATCCCAACAGAAAATTTGCGTTTCCGTGAGGAGAAACTTACGTTTAGAGTAAGGACTAGGATTGTGGCCAAACACTTCCTCTTTTGGGCGCCAGTTTTCTACTTGTTTAGTGCTCTGTATCTAAGACAATGTTGCTTTGATTCTTAGGTTACTGAGTCTACCGAGGAGATCATAGAGGGTCAGACTTACCAATTCTATAAGTATCCTACCATGGTGAAAACAATTCGTGGCTTCAAGCTCTCAGTCACGGAAGGCAGCTTTAATGATTCCCAGATAATTGTCATGCTTGGTGAGAATGGTACCGGAAAGACAACATTTATTCGTATGCTGGTATAACCTTTTTCCCGGAAATATGGTTGGCAGCCACCTAGAGATCTAGTTTGTTTATTACTCACGTCAGTTTATTTTCTGTTTTTATCAGGCAGGGGAGGTGAAACCAGACAAAGTTAGTGATGAGCAAGTTGATATACCTGCATATACTGTCTCATACAAGCGTCAGGAATTGGTCTCTAAATATAGCTCTACAGTTAGGGACCTTCTAGACGAGAAAATACCTGGATCATGCACACAAGCTCAGTTCAAATCTGATGTCATGAAACCACTGAAAGTTGAGGAACTCATGGACAGGCAGGTCGCAAATCTTTCTGGTGGTGAGCTGCAAAGGGTCGAACTCTGTGTTTGTCTTGGAAAGGTAAGATTCAAAAACACTAAATTACTAAAACACGCTGTTGTCTGACTTAGATGTGAGGCATGCTCGTTTTGCGTCTTTATAAGAATGAAGTTACATTTTGCATGGAGCAAAAAGTGGAACTAAAGAGGTATTATTACAAGTTACCCAAGGAAACACTACAAAGTATAAATGTAGCTCTACAGCATGAAATGTGTAGAGTGTATTCTCTACAGGCTTTCCATCAATGCTCATCATTCATGAATCTTTAATAACATAAATACAATTATAGTTCTGCAATTTAAGTTATCCATTTTTAAGAAACGTAGTATATGCTGAAGGACTAAGTGTGTATTAAACAGTAACCAGTACGTGTTCCATTTTCATTTAATGCGCTTCCACTAAGCATCGACTTATTTACAAATTACTCTTTTTTTTTTCATATGCAGCCTGCTGATATTTACCTCATAGATGAACCAAGCGCTCATCTTGATTCAGAACAGCGCCTTATAGCAGCAAAGGTGATAAAAAGGTTTATCCTTCACCAAAAGAAAACAGCTTTCATCGTCGAGCATGATTTCATCATGGCAGCCTACCTTGCTGACAAGGTTCTCGTATTTGAGGGAAAACCTTCTGTTGACTGTACTGCAAGTGCACCAGAATCCCTGGCTTCTGGAATGAACCGTTTTCTGTCAGTAAGTTCGTTATATCCTTCCTCATCCCTCTCTTAAACTACTGGCACTGTATGTTTTGGATGATGAAATGATCAAGTAATTGATACAACCCCTATCTGCCCACAGCATCTGGATGTCACATTTAGGACGGATCCGACAACCTACAGGCCACGGATTAACAAGCTGGGTTCTATGAAGGACACTGAGCAGAAAGCTGCGGGATGCTACTACTACCTTGAATATTAATGTAAAGAAAGAATACCCACCTTTACTTTACATTGGCCATTTCATGTACTAATGGCACTGGCATTATAACATTTACTTGCTTTTGCAGAAAGCTTTCGCCAAGGACACCTCTACTTGTGCAAAAGCCCTTCCACAACAGGACAGCTCAACTGCTTGGGCGCGCTACCCTGCATATCTGCCAGCCCATACATACCCCTCTGCCAGTGCTCACGGTATCATCGGTATGTGCTTGAACTGGTTTTTATGTCAATACATGATACATTTAGGTTGAGATCGTTGAATCGCTTGTTTTTTGCAGGACTGCTTTGGCGCCAGGACCTGGCTGTCTCGGTGCAGCATGGAAGAACATGATGAGATTGCAACTGGAATATAAGCAGAGTGCCATATCATGGAAGGTAATTCTTCAATGGATTTCATAAAGGAGTCTATGTTTATGCTAACTTCTGGCTTGAAATGAGAACTGTATAGATTTGGATGGTTTTTTAATCGGATAGACCTTTTTATGTGCAGGATGTATCGATGAAATTTGGGACCAATTGGTTAAAATTGTTCCCTGGATGATATTGTTTGAAACAAGTGACTGCATCAATGATTTATTGTTTGGTGGACTTCAAAACCTGAATTTATGCAAGAGTCTCAGAGAACTTCTTATCAGATTGAATAAACTATCTGGACAGTTTAGTAGAATATGTCTTATGATTTCATAAAACCTTGTTGTGATTTAGGAGTTGTGCTTGATCGCTGTTTAGCCGTAAAGTGATTGGAACACTGGTTTTATTTCACTCCGGTATGCTATTACCTGTTGGCCAAACGACAATTATATCGGTTTGTTATGGTTTTATCTTTTCTGTCTTCAATATATCCTTTTTTTTGTGAAAACGCAAAACACTTGTGTGTTTCATTTCATTGAAAAGATGAGAGTTTTACAACCCTCCTAGGAGACGTGATACATCAGTTACAGATTAATTAGTGGACGACTAGGGGCCTGTTTCATAGCTTGGTTGGCTCGCATGGGGACCATAGTTTTTGACCCGTTTGATTTCTTGGGCTCACCCGTGTTATTGCATCGCATGATTCTATGTCCCGTTGTCTTCACTCATCTGCTCAATGGATGCAACCTCTGTACGTGGACTGCTTACGCTCGCTCTCTCTTACGCTACTTCACACACCCTCTTTTCAAATCAACATAACCATACTCCGAATCAAAATAAGATGTACATGAAAAACATATGTGTTAATGTGTGTTAATGATGTGAATCAATTCTGACAATTGGTTTCAGTCGTAAATTGTCAATTTCGTGTATGAAGTTTTGAGTGAATTTTGTCAAATTCATCGTACACGCTTAACCGTTTGAATTTTCTTTGAGGAGTAGGTTCACCTCACCATTCCGCATGACTTTCATGTTGACAGGTTTTTGTTTCGGTGGACATACATTGATAGATAAATGGCTCGTTAGTATACTGTAATCCATACGTGTGAGTATATATTTTGGAGTACTCTTTCTCAACTTCTCACATGCCATCTTCATGGATGGCGACGTGATAATGATAGGTAAGAGGTGAGAGGTGATAATCCAGGGTGATGGCCATCCTCGTCGTCGGTGGCAGCATGGTGTTGTCGGACTAACATGAACGACAGCATGGCGTGAAGCTTCATGGTCGGCGACGTCGTGCTTTGACCAGCGTGAACGATGGTGTCAAGGTGATGTTTGTGTTCGGCGACGTGGTGATGCTTGTGACCGGCGTGACCGACGGTGTCATGGTGATGTTCGGCGATGTCGTCGACAACATGGTGATGCTTCTAACTGGCATGAGTGGCAGTATCATGGTGAGCAACCATCTCCAATAATGACAACCATGGATAGAAAGAAACTGATCTAAAACCACACCAATGAATACGAAAATTGATCAGATCCCAGGTGATATGCCGGTCCACGCGCCCTCCGCCGACGATAGACGCACCACCGAAACGAGGATAGAGCGGGGAGGATCTTATTCTAACTGCAGGATGTAGCCACCACCTCACCATCCTAAAGAAGACACTAAAAACAAATTAAACGAAGAAACTGAAATTTTTCCGCTGACGATAGGCTGCGGTTCACCACGACTCCAAGGCCTCACGTGATCTCTCCGCTAGGTTGAAATTGTGAAAAGAATTGTACTGTTAGCTCCCACCTGCCCGTTTCCATGATCTACCATCGCTTGGCGAACGGTGTGCTTTATTTAGAGCATCTCAGGTCCTCCAAAGTAGAAAAGCGTCGGATCCAGTACTTAGGGGGGCCTCAATTTCGACCTGCGTCCCTAAAATGAGGTCCTAAAACATTTAAATAGTACAGAAATAACAACTTTCATTTAAATTTAATTATATTTTATAATTTTAAATGAAAAATTGCTACTTGATCTGCCCTAGCCTACTCACGGTCCTTCAGGGCGCTCGACGGCCCCGCCTCGTCTTCGCCTCTGTCCCTCATCCGCTTCTTGGCCACCGCCACCGCCACCGCATGCCGTCGCTCCCTCCAGAGCCCCGCGAAAAGAGCTTGGCGTTCCAGCGCGTCCTCGAGGAGCCACTGCCGCTCCTCCACGAAGAAGCAACGGCTCGCCTCCTCTATCGACGCCCATTGGATGGAGACGTCGATGATGCGACACCACTTCTCCTCGTTGGCTTCCTCGCGGCACGGGCGTTGTCCTTAGTCCTCTTCAGCGGCTCGTAGGACGTGGGGATGGCCCTCTGCTTCGCCGACTGCTCCTCCGGGCCAGGACCATCGTCGCACTAGCCGTCGAGGTCGTCGTTGTCTGCCTCCTCCTCCCACCGCCGCAGCTGCTCCGCGTTGGACACCTCCTCCTCCACCGCCTCTCGGTCCGCGTCAACCCTGACCTACGCGTTCAACGCCGTGAGTTCCGGGTCCTCCTCAATGCCACCGTCATCGTCATCGAAGAACTCTCGTGGAATTCGGTTGAGGGGTAGAGGCGGAGGTGGAGATGGTGGTGGAGTTATCTAGCCGTCGACGGTGTGGCTCAACATGCATAGGTGGTGGCTAGGCGACGAGGCATGTTTTCATAGAGGCGAAGGGAAGGATTGCCCACGGCTGTGGTGGTGATAGCAAGTGAAGGCGACCTTTTATAGCCGGTGCGGGAAGAGGCGGGGAGAAAACGCATGAAGTGGTGGAGAAGGCGCGTGAAGATGCGCGGGAAGGTGGATGGTGGCAACACGTGGAGGAGGCGCATCGCTGACGAGATGTCTCACCTGCTCCACCTTAAAAGCCGTCATCGCCATCAAGGAAAAACTATAACGCTTCGGTTCATGCCGTTGACAAGGTGGGCCCGCCACTATGCGTCTCCACGTTGCTTCCGGCTAAGGATGTCAATTTTACCCACGGGTACGGGTACCCACGGGTATCGTACCCGTATGGGCAGGGTATGGGTACACTTTAAGTCATGAGTAGGACACGGGTATAGCCTCGTACCCGCGGGTAAACCCATACCCTACCCGTTTATTGTCACATCTTATGTGACAGCCTATATTTGTTAACTTATGAGTTAGAATATGAGAATCTGATTTTTATATTATGTTAATTGCTATGTACTCAATTAGCGGTTATTGAGTTGAGATAATTACTTTTTTAAACAAATTTGTTATCGATAAATGTAAAATTGTGATTGACTTGTGTACAATTTAACCTATCCACCGGGTACCCAATGGGTACGAGTACCCGCCGGGTATGAGTATGGGTAAAGTTTTATATCCATGTGTATGGGTATGAGTAGAAGCTTGTACCCATTTGCTATATAGGTATGGGTAGTGCTGAGCATCCCCTGGGGGATCAAATCCTCTGATCCCCCGGGTCCCCAGCCGTAGGATGCGAGCGATCAAAACAGTACACCATCAACCGCGGCTCAACCAGCCCATGAAGAAAAATGCCCACATGTAATCTGACAGCGACATTCTCGTCTTTGGGACACTCCCGTCGCCCACGCCTGGTCCATCCTTTCATGGTGTCGCCGGGGAGCTTCTCGCCCTCCTCCCGCAAGTCCCCATGGCAGCTTGTGCGCCCCTGACCGTCGCCGATGCAGCAAAACGCGCCGGTAGCAGAGATGACCGCTGGTTGTAGCAGCAGCCAACACCGTCGGTAGCAGCGCCCATCGCTGGTTGTAGCAGAGGCCAACGCCGCCAGTAGCAGGGCCCACCGCCGGTTGTACCAGAGGTCAACGCTGCCGGTAGCAGCGCCCACCATCGGTTGTAGCATCACCCAGCCCCGCCGGTAGCAGCGGCCACCGCCGGTTGCAGCATCGCCCTGCGCCGCCGGTAGCAGCGAGCACCGCCAGTTGTAGCAGAGGCCACCGCCGGTTGCAGCATCGCCCACCGTCGTCGGTAGGGGCGCCAACCGCCGGTTTTAGCCGAGGCCACCGTGGTTGGTACCAACGCCAACCACCGGTTGTAGCAGAGCCCACCGCCGGTTGCAGCAGCGGCCACCGCCGTAGGTTGCAGCGGCGCCGCCGGTCGTAGTAGAGCCCACCGCCGGTCGTAGCAGAGCCCGCTGGCGGTCGTAGCAGCGGCGCCCCGCCCTTGCAGCACCCGACTCCAGACGCGCCACAACGTCGTCCCTCATCACGGCACCGCAGCAGCGGCGCCGCCCTCGGTCGGGAGCACTGCAGGCAGCAACTCGCGGCAGCGCCGCCCTCGGTGAGGAGCACTGCCGGCAGCAACTCGCATCAGCGCCTCTTGTCCCTTTG
This sequence comes from Lolium rigidum, assembly GCF_022539505.1. NCBI lineage: Eukaryota > Viridiplantae > Streptophyta > Magnoliopsida > Poales > Poaceae > Lolium > Lolium rigidum. The sequence goes on along the minus strand of NC_061509.1, from coordinate 97,961,648 downwards.
CATCCTCACCGCGGAGATGGCGGTGCAGGAAGATTGGGCGCGGGCGGCGCGTGAGGGAGGACGAGAAAGCGCCAGCGTGAGCCTAGGTGGAGCTGCCGACGGGCTCAGTGGAGATGCAGCGCTGGCGACCCGCAGAGCTCGACCTGTATGTCGGAGTGCAGGAAGATAGGCGCGGGGCGGCACAGCAGAAGCTCGGTGGAGGCGGAACGCTGGGAGGCGCGGAGGTCTGTACATGGATGTCAGGCAGGGGAGAGGGAGAAGATTGGGGAACGGCAGAAAAGAGATAAGGAAGAAGAAGAGGCGAGCGTGGCGACACGGACGCGTGTCGCTCGTACGAGGCGGAGGACGCGTCGCTCCTATCATCCGGGGGAAGGTGAGCGTTTTCCTATAGGTATGGGTATGGTATCGCTCTGTCCTGCCCATTATCATCCTTACTTCCGGCACCCTCCCATAATGTTGCTTGTATAATATATTTCAAAAAAAAAAAATGTTGCTTGTATAATAAAGATGGGCTACAGACAGCATATGGGGCCACGCCAAATTGGAAAGTACTTAGCAGGCTGTGTTTTTTCTTTTTTGAGAATATTAGTAGGCTGTGTGGGCCTTGCAGGTTATGTGAGGTGTGCCTGCAAGCCCACTTCACCACAACCAAAAAGGATGAGCTTCTCCTGATCTGGCCCGCAGGAAGAAGGGTTCGGCGCCGCCTCCTCTCCACCGCTTCGTCCCCCGCCGTCGCGCGCCACCGCCGAGCGAGGAAAATCGGCGGCCAGAGGAGGAGAGATGCTCAAGTTCCTGTCCAAGGTGGTGGTGGAGTACAACCCGCTGGACCCGCGCAAGGCGGCGGCGGTGGAGCTCCTCGCGCAGTGCAACGGCCGCAAGGCCAAGGACTCCAACCCAGCCTGCTCCGTCGAGCTGCGGCGCCTGCCCACTCCGCCGGAGTCCGAGGACCCCAAGGCCCAGCCGCCCCCGCGCGTCCTCGTCACCTACGTCAACGGTTCCGAGGAGGCCTTCGTCGCCGCTGACGGCGCCACCGCGCAGGGCATGCGCGACCAGATCCTCTCCCGAGGCCGCCTCCTCGAGACCGAGCAGCTCTTCCGTGAGGCCGGGGAGAAGTGGCCCGTCGTCATCCCTGAGGAGGAGCTCGGAATGTCGTTCCCCGGGATCAAGGTGCGTCTTCTCCTGCTTTGTTTTGTTCGCTACTCATTCCGTCCAACACCATCCGTGCTTGTCTGCATCCTACTGCCTAGCACTGAAATCCCCTGTCCAAACATTAGAACGCGGATATTAGTGTACGTTACCGCTCATTCGTCTTGTATATGCGTGTATTGGGTGGCTATGGAACTTCTGCTCCCTTCGTCAAACATATTATGCTCATTATTATGTAGATTGAAGCAAGACGGATTTTCATATTTGTGTTTATTTATTGTAGATTAATAACAATGTAGCATTATCTGTGTTCTGCTTTCCTGAAATGAAAATGCCTGTCCATGTCTACTTCTATAAAAGCGAGTTAGGATCACTAGTTCTTTTGGCATTTATAATCCAATTGGATAAGGGTGAGTTAGCAACACTGCTGCAAGCCTCCAGTATGCATTTATCATGCTTGGTTCGCGGAACATTCACTTTCATAGGCAATTCATGTGATTGGAAGTAAAAAAACGTAGGTTTAATTTCTAGTGCGTTGTTTGCCCTTCCATGATTTGTTTATACTCTCATATTTAAATAATTTTGTACTCTAACAGAAACTTGTGTCTGGGTTGATAAGAATTAAATGCTTAGCGTATCATCCCTAGCCCTTAACTATTTTGTTCGAGCAGACTGCATTGGCTCATACTGCCCATTGTGTAAATAGATAAATTGAACAAGCATGTTGAGTTACCATTTTAGAAGCCTCCTGAGCCAACCTTCTGAGCCAACTTTTTATGAACAATTTTTAAAATTTAGATAACACAGAGTACTTTGTGTTCCTGCTGCAGATAAAGTTTAATTTCTGAAGGATTTTCAATCAGCAGAAGTTGAGCCAATGACATAACATTTTTGAATTTTACGTTTTATAGATTGATACATGGTATCAAGTGTCATAACTTAACATTTTTATTGTAAGTTGATTTTTTAATTACATTAAGATCTGACATTAGTAAAAGAAGACTGTGTAATAGGTAAGATATAGTTGTGTGGCTATGCTTATCTTTAGAGAAATAAGTTAACTAATAATCGGATCAAAATTTCATAAGTTTCTCCTGTGCAGAAGTTCTCCACTGAAACACCAAAGTAATCAGATGCACATTGCATACTCCAATAGCCCATGGACATCTGGATAATATATGTTTCTCTAATCTGCCATCTTGTACTGTTACCTGACATATAAACCCGAACCAGAGGCAGCCACACGTTTCTCTTGAGCACAATTTTTCCACTGAAGTACTCAAAATAATCACCTGCACATTGCGCACTCCAATTCCAGGTGTCAAGTTTGATCCCACTAATGTCCCACTTATAAGTCATCTTCAAATCCACAAGTCAGCTAAATGACTTAGAAGTGGAATCCCACTTGCATCCATATCCAATACTTCCTGGACATCTGGACATCATTTATTTTCTAACTACACACTTTGTACTGTACGTACCTGTGTTACCTACCTGTATACAGTGCATACATACTTCTACATGTTGTGTATGGCCCAATATTTCCTTTTACTCGTGAGAACTTGATGCTTCCTAGTAGCACGGGATCTGCTTTTCTGCAGATGTCATACGTGCTCTTATCTTCAATATTTTTCCTAAAAACAAATTATAATTTGTCTTCAGTATTTACATCTTTTTTCGTATAATTGGTCTTTGGTTGCTTTCGTGCTCATTGTCATGTTTGGAGGAGCTTATTTGGTTCTCTCAATGCATAGTAGGTCAGCGGCGTACTAGGGATTCATTCAGAAGTGAAATTTAGAGAACTATGTATCTTTCATTTCTGTTGTGTTTGTCTAATATTCTTAAGATAGCTAACTCGTGTGTAGCCATGTTGCTCCCAGAAGTTATGGGTTTCAAAGTACATGTGTTAAGTTTTAGTTTGTTTACATAGACATGCATGGTGCATTTACTTTCTTTATATATAAGACAGTGCCCATTATTGTCATAAACGATTTTCTGTATGGTGGATTTACTATGGATTAAGAATAATTCATCACAAATATTTACAAAACTAGTTATACTTTATTGAACTAGGGTATTCCTCGGCCTATCAACACCATTCATGGTAGATCGGGGGGTTGCTGCACATAGTTAAGTAGGTGGTAAGGAATTCCATCTCTATCTCACCGGAAGATTGCAAATCGTAGATTTGGTACAATCCCCAGGTGGATGGACAATCACTCTTATGCTGTAAACAGCACGTTATAGAGGGTGTAGTAACAACCCAGACAAAACTAGTCTTAGAGCGAGAACCCTCTTTTGCGCCCAGATGAGCAGCAAAATTGGCTGTCCGCTTTACAAAAATTGAGTACATGAAGAGAAATGGCTAGTAAAATGTTGAATCTCTGCTAGTATAGGTTCGGTAGCAGTTTCGTTTAACTCTCTGGACTTGAGGACTTTTATTCAGTATACTTTCATACCAGTTTTTGTTCCTTTTCTGAACTCTTAATAAAAATCTTGCTATTTGCTTTTCTTTGCAGCCAAAGAAAGCAGAGGAGAAGCCCCAGGCTTCGTGATCAAGGCTCTTTCGATCCGGTGTGGTTAACTAGCAGAACTGTACTCACATAAATGTACCGGAAGAGAACTCCCCACATCTGGGTACTTGTCTTCAAGGTGTTCATTGGCTAGTTCAGGTTCAGGGGATGTCCCTTTTTTCTTGTCATTTCGCGGAACATGCCATGTTGACAGCGGGGCATTTGGTGACTCGTTTAGATTGTTGATTTACAATGAGATATACCATTGTAACCCTTTTACTGTACGGCTAGCTTAGAACCACTTCATTCAGAATAAGCTTGCTCGCTACTCTTGTAGTGGTGTTCGCTGCTCACCCCTCGATGACCAGAGAATTTGGCCTCAACTTTGTCTGACCTCAGCCTTGCTCATTGCTCCGAAATCTGTAAAACTGTCATCATGTTCACAGCATCAGTGTCAACATGGACCCTTCCCTGTTACCCTGTATGTGCAAGCAACGGCTGCAGATTTTGAGTCCATATAAACATGCTGTGGTTTCTTCGCTAACCTAATTTCTAGATCTCTTCCCAGGCCCCAATAACTCGGTGTGTATGTTCTTAGCAAATAGTTGAGCTGTATTGAAATGGTATTGAAATGGTCAGAGGGGAGTTAAGAATTCACACGATGAAACTAACCATGTAAGCACACGTACTGTATGTGCCGGCCTCTCCTCGACCTGCACCTTAATTCTTGCAACTGTCTCGATTAAAACTAGCTCTGGACGGAGAACCAACCTGTGGTTGGATGGTTAGGAGGATAGTGGCACCCCAAGCCTACCCGAGTTCAAATCTCAGATTTGACACTTTGATGTCTCATAAAGGTGGAATATTTTTCAGTCGACAGCGATGCGCCAACGCAGTCTCTTGGAGGTGCTCATAGGGGTAGGGTGTGCGTGTGTGCGTTCATAGGGGTGAGTGTGTGCGCGTATGTATGAGCGTCTTTGATTGTACTGTGTTTCGCAAAAAAAAAAAACTAGCTCTGAACAATACTGAATTTCCAGTTCCTCAAGTGATGCAACATTATTGCACCAAATGTCAGCCTGGGATGGATGTTACACCCTCGCATTCAGTTATCCTCCTCGGTGAGACAAGGGTGTCATGTTTTGTAGGCAGCTGAGAACACATGGAGAGATATCCCCACAACGCTGTAATTCGAGCCTTTGGAACATCAAACTCTTTGTCAGTTATGACTTGGGGCAATCACCAACCTTAAGACGTTTCAGGGGCTGTCACCTGGGAGGGACGGTAACCTCTCTTCTTTTTTTGAGATTGGAGGGACAGTAACTCGATACAGGATACAACATGGATACTCTCAATGGCAGTACGTATTCTTGTGTTAGGAAGTCATCAAGGGTTGGCAATCTACTCTAGATCCCACTTCTAGTTCATCTGAGGATTTCTAGTTCAAATTTTGAGCAAAAAAATGAACTAAAAGTGGAATATGGCAGGATCCCGCTTGCATCCCTTGTGATGCCGACACCAAACTCTTGGAACAGATGTCTAGACAACCATGAATGTTCAATTCTTCAAGGAAATGGAAATCCGCAAACTTTTAAGGATTTCTAGCTCCTCTTGCAATTTTCAATTGCTATTTTCTTGATGCCCCGTGCGTAACCTGGATACAGAAAATGTTCCAAGGCTTGATAAATTTTGGCACCCATCAATAGTTTAGGACAGGTACCTCATTTAAATTTACGCTATGTGAGCTCATGGAAAATGATATGCTAGTCCACGGTTGTCAAGAGCAGGTGAAGTTGAGCTCTTTAAGGTTTCTGGCCGAAACATCTAGGCAGGGAGACATCTGGATAGTTAGAGGAGCAAGGCTTGGACCAGTCAACGCTAGTGCTTCACAATGAACCACAACTAAAAATAAAGAAAAATCACTAAAACTGTTTATTCAAAAAATAGGATAACGGACTGCATTAACATCAATGGGAAAATAACAATATAATAGGGCATGACGTTGCCCGTCGCATGACAAATTATGCTTTTACAGTGTAATATTAACAGAAACTTAGTTAGCATTAAAAAAATAGATACTCACTTAACACAAAATTGAGCCATCCGCATAAGTGTTACACTGACTAATAATGTCAGTGTTAAAACAACAAGAACATCAACTCCACGGCTTCCAAATTTCGTAATGAGACATGCCACGCATCACTGTATGCAAGTTATGTGAACTCTCAGATCAACATACAAACAAGCAGTAGGCGGCAAAAACTGCCCCTCACCGTTTTTCCAGAGCAAGAAATTTCGGATGCTTTAAATGCCAAATGGGATAATGATAATTGTAGCAAATATCCATGTTGTTGCTAGCTGTGCACCTTGAAGCAACTCAAGAACGGAAACATCTGAATCAGGTCAGTTGAGCTCCTCCTCTGCCAATCAATTAAATTACACTGAGAATGCAGATTAGCAAACCTATACATATCTAAGAATGGTGTAGTTTGCACCGTACGTAAATATCCCTTATTTTCTCAATTACTTGTAATATATGACATATCCATTTTTATTTCCCCCAACCAGTTGCCTCATCCTCTATGCAAGGGCTTCCGTGTGTGCGAGACTGAGATTAACCATAAAATTAAAGTCTATGGCCTAATGTCATTCAGATAGGATAAGCCTTTGAGCTAATTAGAACCAAAGATGCAGAAAAAACTCTGGAAGGCATTAAATTTTATTTGTTTGGTACTAAATTTTGGGTTGCTTGGCAGGAATGGATAGATCCAAATTAGTTACTCTTATATGTGTTTGTCACGGTTTGTGCCATATGCCACTTGGAAATTATAACGTTATTTTCAATTTAATGGTGGTATGGCCAGGCAGTTAACCCAAACAAACATAGAGAACAGGATGGCTAATTGGAAAATTTCCGAACTTAAAAACATAGGTCTACTTCCTCACCTTAATACCAGTACATCCATTTACATCTAGAGTCGTGAGACTATTTGAGCAAGATTTTGACAAAGCCTCCAGACAGGTATCAGTTACCCCAAGTATTCCAAATAAACTGCATAAACAGAACAGAATATGCATAAACCACAAGAGATGCACTATCTTTAATTTAAAACAAAATTACCACATTACCTTAGTAGTTCAAGGGACCGACAACCTTGTGCGATAGCTATGACCCCAGCATCAGTAACACGTACACACCTGCGATATAGTTATTACAGAGATCAATTAACACAAGTTAATTCCATTAGTATACTGAGAGAAAAGTAAAGTTTGCTCTTGGCTTTACCAACTCAAATTGAGATATGTCAAACTTCCGCATCTTGATATACAGGTAAGACCGTCGTCAGTTAGATTCTGGGAACCATGAGTTAGTAAGGAGAATGGTTTGATGGTTCAACTCCAAGAAGATGAATAAACAGTTACCTGGGCCCCACATAAGTCTAGAAAAGTAAGTCTTGTTAAATTTCCTATCTTTGTATAAGCCTCGTCGGTAAAACTGCATGACGCAAAGTAGGCTGTTAGATGGCTGCTACAGAGAATTATCTAAGATATTTTTCAATATTATCTTGAGAGAGTATTCTTACCTTGAAAGGGCATAAAGGTTCAAGCTTTCAAGAGCAGAACATTTCTGAAGAACTTCTTGCAAAGCTTCATCTGTCAACTTAATGCACCTATAAATATATCACACAGAATATCCAGGTGTTCAAATTCTGTTCCTGCCTAAGCCCGCCATAATTTTGCACAATCAAAGATCCCAGTGAAATTCTGATAAATGTTAAGAATGAAAAAACAAATGTGATCCCGGCATCTAATCATACCTGGTTATGTCCAACTTTTGTAATCCTTGATAATTATCAGTAACTAAATGTATGCCTCTATCTGATATATTCTGCAAGCGCAAATATAAAGCTTCCATTAGCTCATGTCGCCCCTTGTTATCAGAAACAGATGTATTACATGTATCCAGTCAATGGGGCAAAAGCAATAAAAAAGGTTAGATCTGGACATATATGATGCAATCTACAACTAATGCTTCATCACCCTGTTATTTTAGAAATGTGTCAAAACTGCAGCGTAGCAGTGTGACTACAAAGGGATACGCAGAGCAACCGTGTTCTGTATTTGATGAGTGACATGGTTCTTCTGATCGTTTTAGCGGAATATGCACATATGTTGGGGTCAAGGTAGATTCTATAGTTACATAGAACAAATCAGCATGAAACACGATGTGTTATTATATGCCCATCTGATTCAAGTAAAAAATATATAAATGTTGCAGATTCCAAAAGAAAATAATAAAAAAACACCACATGTATTGAGTATTGATTATGCATAACGTTATTGGAGATTGATATAAAGAAAACATGTAACTGCTTAGCCTGGCATAACCATAGAGAGCCTCGTCGTTTGAAAAACTGTAAATTGAAAACACATGGTATAGTAACACTACCTTACAGCCACTCAGATTTAGGTCTATTATCCTTTTGCAGTTCTTCACAGTGTGTTCAATGCTTGCATCTGTTAATCTGACCCACCAAAAAGTCCAACGATTAGACGTGCGATTTATGTATAAGGAAAACATTCAACAAGCAATTTACCCAACAATCCAATAAATAGACAGGGCTCGAAGATTGGGGCAAAGACTGGTAACAGCTTCAATTCCGTTATCAGAGATCCTCTGACATGCATTTAGGTTTAGGAATTCCAATTCTTCTAGTAAGATAGCACCCTGTAAATCATCGCATGTTAAACCAGGCACAGCTTATGATCATAGCTTACAAAGAAACCTTAAAAGTACATAAGCAGTGCGAATCTCACCATTTCTTTTAGATGAAGAAAATGTCGGTCATCAATATCTTGAGCAAATTCAAGGTTAAGTACTTTAAGATGACAATACCTTGCCTAAATAAGAATGGAACAGCGCATATAACAAAAAAAGCTAGTCAGCCAGTATGCACAACAAGAGTTATACCTATTAAAGATACAATGAATGACCATAAAAGCAGAACAAAATATTATCCAGAAGACTCAGAAATTAGGATGATGATTACCAGTGAAAGCGCTGAAATAAGTCGTTCGCCGGCTTTCTTCATCTCATGCAGGTCAAGTACCTATTATTAATTTGGTAAGAGAGGCATTTGTACATAGTGGACTCAAAAGGTCAAACAGTTTGGTATGTTACACATTCTAGTTTCATGATATTACTGCACAAAGCCGCAAACTAGCTGAGTAATTCTAAATTTCGCAAGGAAAGGTCCTAGACCTACTGTGACATGTGGTTTTCAATGTGGCAAATGCTCAAATTTTCAGAGTAAAGTGTGGCAAATGACAAAAAAAAAAATCCCCACTATGCCTCCTGTCCTCACTGTTCAGTTAGGGTACTCAAGTATGCAGGGTACTCAATTAATTCTCGTGAACTAGAAAGAACAGGTGCTCTGTTGTAACAATTTCACAGGGCTAAAACTGAACCAAGAAATCAAGCATCAAATAATCTCATGCGACTGCGAGCGGTATCTCCCACCCAGGAATGGGATTGCGCATGCAGCGAAAGGGTAGATGGCTAGTTATGAACTCCTGAGAAAGCGCAGTAGAAGGGGAGAGTACGCGCGGCGCGATACGCACCTGCCAGAGCTTGGGGTTGGCGGTGAGGGCACGGTGGCACCAGGGGCTGATGGAGAGCAGGGCGCAGGCGTCGCGCTGAGGAAGGCGCGCGCTCACCAGCTCCATCACCTGAGGGAAGGTCTCCCGGCACCACGCCTCGTCGGCCGCCGCCGCCGCCATCTCCGAGGTTCGCTGCTGCGCGGAGGGGGCGTGCAAATTTCTGTTTGCCGGAGACGAGAGGTACGGGAGGCCCACAAACAAAGGGTTTTACTGTACATCCAAACTCGGGTATTTCCATTTTCCCGCATCAAGGCCCATCGCCGCCATCAGGTAACAATTAACATCATGCTAAAAGAAAAAGGTAGTAACTGAGAAATTGTTTTGAAAAAATGTTACTGGGAGATTTTAGGTAAAGCGACATTTCATTAACTCAAAATCACTTCAAGGGCTCAAGGCATTCTTTTTTTTAACAGGAAAGGGCCTCGAAGGCCTAGAAACTGCATTACTTAGCGGTGGTAATAATACAAATTACAACAAGGCCCTCAAGAAATACAGAAACTACAACAAGGCATGGGATTCTTTTGAAATAGACCCTACAAAGACTGACCAAAAACCAGTCGAGTCCACTATCTTCATCACCACCAGCGCTGCTTGACCTGTGATCCCGACGACTCATCCCAGCTCCGGAGATAAAACCACTTGGCCTGGAAGAGCTTACTCCGCCGCATCGAGGTTGAAAGGCCTCCACAAAAGGAGGTTGAAAGGTCGGAGAAGAGGGGAGAAGAGTCGGGGTGACCAGGAGACTCTACCCTCATTCACAACCACCAAGAGGTGTCATGCAGGGAAACATAATGCCGATGAGAGGAACGAAACCACCCCACGACACTAACCACCACGGCGAGGTTTTTGGAATGGAGACGCAGATGGTGGCCACGCTAGATTTGTAGGAAGGGGAGCACAAGGCTTCCCTCTGCGGATAACTCAAGGTATGAGGCTGGTTCGGGCCAGTGTTACAACGGTGGTTGGGCAGATGGTTAGCAAGGTTTCAACAATCAAGGTTTCGGTGGCAAGTTTAGTACTTTTTATGAAGGGTATTTTGAAGGAGGGAACGGTTTGAGAAGTTTGTGGTAGGCCATCAGTTCCTCCTGCATCGAGCCTTCCGGCATAGTGGTTGAGTCATCCACGGCTTTCTTCGCCTTAGCCTGCGCTTCTTTAGAGATCTTGATGACAGTCTAGCGCCTTCACCCTCCGTGTTCTCATTGTCGGCGCTAGATTCAATGACTGCGCTTAATGGCAACAACTTTGTGGGTACCAACTCGTTGGACTCCAAGTGCATAGTGTTTTAGCAAGCGTCTTTTTTTTCACAACGGTGACTCAAGGGTTATATCGAACTCTCGGGGAATCAACGAAGAATTACTCCCTTTCTTCTCTTCAAGCAACCTACAAAACAAAATAAATTGCCTTGTGTCCCCAACTCCACTATGTGGTTTTCAAGCATGAGGTATCGTATAAGTAAAATGAAAAATATTGTAAGTAAATAAAAGTGAAGCAATCTATACTAGGTGATAAAAGTAAAATAATAAAGTAAATGTCTTTTGTATTTTGGATTGGATTTGCTAAATATATTTTTGTATTTTAGGAATTAATAAGTGCTGAAATTATAAAGGTTGATAAAAGTGTTGGTTAGGCGTTTCTTATGATTAAAATTGGACCGAGGTTCATGGTTTCACTTGACTACTCTCTCATAAAGGTGTAATGGACACTAACAATTCATTGAGTTGTATTATGTTGGTAGAATCTCATATTGTGAAATAAGTATTTGTATGGGCATTACTAGACGTGATTTTAGGGGGTAGAATATAGGCGATTTTAGGTCAAGACCATTCATCTGGGGCTTTTGAAAGTTCATGGAGCCCTCATGTGTGGTTTTGGTGATTAATGACAATCCTTATGGACTAATGTTTGCATTGTGTTATATGTGTAGGTGTTGTCCATAGGCAAGGCTTGAACCATATGTTGGCTTCAAGGTTGCAATAAGAAGAAATTAAAGAATAATATCAAGTGTCAAGTATGTATTGAAGATGAAGTGAACCCCCTCAAGTTTATCTTCAAGACATCAACCTGATGAAGAATGAAGAAATAAAGTGCAAGTTCAAGATGAGCCAACTCGAAGAGATCATATGCTTGAAACTTGCCATCCATATGGTAATCATGGATATGTGAAGATGCGCTGAATAAGAAGCTCTCACATATTGGACTATGGGGGAGCAATCCGCAAGACTTTATCAAGCAAGCACAATCAAGAAAGGCGTTCCATCTTGTTGCGGTCAAAATCGTCATCATCGAGCTCAAGTGGAATGCGCATGATTAAGGTTTTGTCTTTATAGGGTTTCTTTCTTATCGCTCTCATGGCTTAGTTGGGAGACCGGTTTATAGGTTAGTTGTCGTACTATCAAGAGGGCTCTCGAGTGAGTAACTCGATCGTATCGTTCGGAGAGAGCTCAAACCTTTGCATCCTTGCACCATATTTCTTGGTTGTTATTTGGATCTTATCCATGTGGTGTTTTAGAGTTTGTGGTTATTCTCATGACAAGCTATGGTTCATCGAAAACGGATTTCGCATGAAATACTTGTCGCGTTTTCGATATTAGAGTTTTTCCAGTTCTTTATATTGAGAGGTTTCACCTCTAAATTCTTGAAAAATCTACCCAACTTGTTCTTAAGATTTTCACTCTTTTGGGGGCATCTCTTGTCATTCTATTTACAACAAATTTGGTTTCACCTAAATTCGAGTTTCCTAACTCAAGTTGTTGCATTTTTCATATTGGAGGTTTTACCTGTTTGTCTCTTATAGATAGGTTAAACCTTTCCCCATTTGTTTCTATCCTTATTGGTTCGTTGCATGGAAAACAAAAAATTCTACCGCGAATAAGAACAAATCCAAGATCCAATCTAGGAGAAGGCAAGATCTAATCTATGAAGATCGAAGCAACGAGAGATATGAGAGACTAACCCTCGAAGATCCAAAGCCTTACGAGATCAGATCTCGTTGTTGATGTAGTCGATCGTCCCGGTGCTGCAATCCGGTAGCACTTCTGTACTCGGTCGCGCGTACGGTGTCTATGAAGTCCTTACTCTCCCCGTTCCAGCAGGTGATGACCCACAAGTATAGGGGATCGCAACAGTCTTCGAGGGAAGTAAAACCCAATTTATTGATTCGACACAAGGGGAGCCAAGAATATTTGTAAGCCTTAACAAATGGAGTTGTCAATTCAGCTCGCACTGAAACAGACTTGCTCGCAAGAGTTTATCG
>NC_061509.1:97854425-97948978 GCF_022539505.1 Lolium rigidum | reverse complement strand
AATAAACCATTCAATACTTCCTCATGAGCTAAAACAAAACACAAAACATGTAGTAATTTTGAAGGTTTAAAGGTAGCATGCAAGCAATTTACTTTGGAGTGGCGGTGAAATACCACATATAGGTATGTATGGTGGACACTTTTGGCAAACTTTGGTTTTTGGAGGTTGGATGCACGAGTAGAGGTAGAGCTCATACTCAGTACAGGTGAAGGCTAGCAAAAGACTGGGATTGACCAACTAAGAGAGCAATAATGGCCATAATCATGCATAGCGACACAACATTATTAATCAAAGCATAAAGTGATATTACAAGTCAAAAACTAAATGATCATAGAGGCTTTAGGTGACCGTTTTTTAGTCATAACATCGTGTAACCATGTGCCAAGTCGACCCAATAAAAGCATTAAAGGAGAATACCACAATACTATGCTTTTGTATGATGGAAACAACACATGATTCTTTTAATGGCGCATTAAGCACTCTCAGATATTTGAGACAAGTCATGCTACAACAATAATTACTAAGCATATAATTAAAATAACATCTAACATGACATGCCAAAGTCTATGCCACAGTCTAGACAAGCTTCCTTTTGCATCACTATAGGCATGAAACATTTTACTCGTCTCCAATCAACTTATTTGAAATACCTCTCAGAGATGAAAATTAATATGGACCAGAGAGCTAATCATACATAAATAAAGAATACTAACAATCTCTAAACAAAATTCGAGTGAAAGAACAAAAGCTAAACGCAGTACTAGCAAACTAGAACACTCGCAGAACAATAAGAGTGAAAACTAGAGTGTTGTATGCAATGAAAACGGAGGGGGGTCCAACCATATGCTACAGAAAACAAAACAAAATAAAACTAAAAACACAAACAAAGACGGTCCAAGAACAACACATATCATATGAAGCAATAAAAATATAGTGTCTTGGAAGATGACCTGATACTTTGTTAGAAGGGGATGCCTTGGGCATCCCCAAGCTTTGACGCTTGTACCTCTTGGATATTTCTTGGGGTGACATGAGCATCCCCAAGTTTCAGCTTTTGTCCATACTTCATTTCATTACATCCGTCTTCTCTTCATACACTTGAAAACTTTCGTCATACAAAACTTCACACAATTCTTATTAGCAGCATTAGTACAATCAAAATAATAAATCTACTTGGTTCAGTTCTAACATAAATCAAACATCCATTAAAACATTTAGCTACTAAATCAATTTCTTTGAAAAGCTCCTTCTCTCGAAAGAACTCAAAAAATAAGAAAGAGATCAAGTGGCAAATGCAAATGGTGATAGAAATCTGTCAAAACAGAACAGCAGGTAAAGATCTATTTTTTAGAAATTCTGCCGCCCCTCAGATCGAAAAGTGTTCAACTAACGAAAGTTAGATAATAACCTGGGGCCTATGCACAACAATTGTCAGCTCAAAACACCTTTATGGCTGTTCATACGAATTTTTATGGTGACAGCACAGAATCTGTTTTCAGGACAGCAACTTCCCCAAATCTTACTTTCTTCTTATTAGAGGCTATTCTTGGCACAAAAAAAGAAATAAAAATGATAAGGATAGGTTATTACAAGGTAACAACTTCCAAGACTCAACATAAAATAAAAACTACAGAAATAAAACAATGGGTTGCCTCACATAAGCGCTTTTCTTTAATGCCTTTTAGCTACAAACACATACTTTTTATGAAGCTCAAAAATAGTGGGATTAAAACATTCAAACCCACTTTTAACAATTTTTTAATAAGATGATTGATCATTGTAAATAGGTATGGGGCTCCAAGATAAAGTCAGGACCTCTCTAATCTCATTTTCATTAGTAGTACAATTAATATTATCAAGTAATAACATAGGACCATCATCTAGAGCTTTATCATAAATATTTTCTAAGCAAAACTCTTTAGTACCATGCATTTCGAAGTTAGGCACAAATAAATGTTTATCATAAGATTTATCAAAATAGCATGGATATCATAGATAATAGGAGCTTAATTATTATCACAAGTTTTACTTATAGTAGATATTTCAAAAGAATTCACAGGAACATAACATTCATCCTCCTTTGGTAAGCATGGGGTACAATCAAATAGTGTAAGGGATAAAGAGTTACTCTCATTAGAAGGTAGGCATGGGTAGCTAATCCATTCTTCCTCCTTTTGGTCATGACTCTCCTCCTCTTTTTCATCTAATGAGCTTTCAGGTTCAGCAATTTCTTCTTCCACAAGTTTCTGCAAATTGTCGATACATTCTTGTGCATGACTGAGTCTCTCTTTATAATCAATGCTATAACAATTATTGCTGAAAATTTCTATGCAATAATCAAGGATATAAGAGACATATTCTTTAAGGTCTTTACAAGCAACACAAGTTTCATAATTTTTGGACATGAAGGATTCTATTTCAGAAGCTCCCATAAATAAGACAAATTGTTCTACTTCTTCAAACCCAAGATCAATATATTCCAATGATAGTTTACAATTAAAACTTCTTTACTAAAGCCACATTGGAATTTAAGATGTTTACTATCCTGTTCAGAGCAACAATTTATATCATGGCGTTTGAGAAAAAATTTAGCAATTAGATCCAACTTTTTTAACACGCCTCTATACTTTATAAAATATTCCATAGAAGATCTAGCAGTTTCTTCCATAACAACAGTTTTTGGATTTTCGGTTTTTCAAATTTTTATGGATTTTTGTGTATATAAGAAAAATAAAACAAGATAAAAATAAACTAGACAAAAGTAAACTAAACAAAACACAACTAAAAATAAATAAACTAGATAAGACAAAATAAAATAAAAACAGAGAGACAAGTAAAGTGTACTCCCATGTGAACTTATGAGTAGAGCTATACCTGCCCAGCAACGGCGTTAGAAAATAGTTTTGATGATCCGCAAGTATAGTGAATCGCAACAGTTTTCGAGGGAAGTAAAAGCCAAATTTATTGATTCGACATAAGGGGAGGTAAAGAATACTTATAAGCTTTAACAGCGGAGTTTTCGATTCAGCTGCACCTGGAAAAGCACTAGTAACAGGGATAACGTGAAAGCAGCAGTAATATGAGAGCAAGAGTAACACATCAGCAGTAGTAGTAACACATAGGAGATGGCACCGGAAAGTATTCCAGTGCGGAGTTGACTGTAGAGCAATGATGTTGACAAAAGGGCCGGGGTTCCTAGCTATCTACACTAGTGGTAACTCTCTAAATAACATGTGCTGGGTGAACAAATTATAGTTGGGCAATTGATAATTGTGAGGGCATGACAATGCATGCTATGATAAGATAAAGTTTACTGTAGTATTTAATTGTGCATTATAACATAATACATAGACCGTAATCCAACCGCGTCTATGACTAATAATCCACCTTCAGGTTATCATCCGAACCCCTTTCAGTATTAAGTTGCAAGCAACAGACTATCGCATTAAGCAATGTGTGTAAACTAAACAATAGAATTACCCTCGGATAAAACATTTTTATTTTCTCCCTAGTAGCAATAGCACATCTACAATCTTAGAAGTTAAATGTCACTCTCCCAGAAAACTAGAAGCATGAACCTACTATCGAGCATAAATACTCCATCTTAGAGATACAGACAACTACTTGATCAAGGTAACTACAAGTACCAGAGAGCATGCAAGATCTTAAATAACAGTAGTATGATATTCCACAATTTATCGGATCCCAACTGTCAACACCCGGATTTTTAGGTCCAGATGCCTATTATGCCGTACATCGCAATCCAGGAAGATTGTTTTTGCGAGACATAATAAGTTCATATCACAGCACATCATTCATTACAAAACATAATTGTCTTACATCAAAGAAACACATGATCCAGTCTTAATACATCAATTGATCGAAAGATCAAATACATAACACATAGCGGAAGATACGTAGTAGTGGTCCATATGTTCCACAGGCAACGCTTGACGTCGGGAGGTAGTCCTAGTTATCGTAGACATCCTGATGTCCACCTTCTGGGTACTGGTTCTCCTCTTCATAGTCTGGCCATTTGAATAGCCAGGGACAAAGCCATGAGTACTTTTAAAATACTCGCAAACTATAATAATAGAAGTACTAATATTTCTAAGGGATTCTAAGCTCTAGGTTCATTTGCACAAAGTCCGTGTTAGTTGTATCCAAAATACACAAATTAGAGGCAAAACGATAGAAAGAGTGTTCGGGAAAGTAGATACGTTTTGGACGTATTAGCAGGCAACGGAGGTATGGTAGATCCCCTCGGAATCCCAACAGCACGACGGCGTGGTGGTGGTGGTGGAGGAGAAAAACTGCAGGGCTTCGCCAAGCCAGAGCAGAGGTGTGGTGGAGGAGAGAGGGGGAGGCTAGGGTTTGGTGTGAGAGGGTGGCTGCGGCCCCTGCCCCCTCCCCTCTTTATGTAGGGGGAGGTCGGTTGGGGTGGCCCCCTGCGCCCCAACCCATCTAGGGCCGGCGGCCAAGAGGGGGGAGCTTTCTTCCCCCCATGTCTTCCCCTTAGGGTTTGGGGAAACCCTAAAGGGGGTGGCCGGCCTGGGCCTTGGGGCTTGGTGCGCCTGGCCCATTAGGGCAAGGCAGCACCCCCTCGGCACATATGGCCCCCTAGGGCCGTGGGCTGTCAACACCCGGATTAAGTCCAGATGCATGTTATGCCATACATCGCAATCCCAGGAAGATAGTTTTTGCGAGACATAACAGTCGATATCACAAAACATCATTCATTACAAACTATAATAGTCTTACAACAAAGGATCTCATGATCCAAGTCTTACAACAACAGTTGATCTAAGGATCAATTACAAAACACACAGCGGAAGAAACGTAGTAGCGGTCCATCTATTCCACAGGCTACGCTTGACATCGGGAGGTAGTCCTAGTTATCATAGACGTCCTGATGTCCATCTTCCTGGTACTGGTGCTCCTCTTCATAGTCTGGCCATTTGAATAGCCAGGGACAAAGCCATGAGTACTTTTAAAGTACTCGCAAACTATACTAATAGAAGTACTAATCTCTCTAATGGATTCTAAGCTCTAGGTTCATTTGCACAAAGCCAGTTTTATTTCATAAACACTTACTAGTCAAGACTCTTTATTTACCTAGACTTACTCAAGTGGGAACATTAGTGTCATTCGCACAACTCTGTTGTGATTCAAGTCAAATTCACCTTCAAGTCACCATTCATTTTTAGAAAACATCTGACAACGGAACAGTATGGCCATCCAACTGTCCATGACCGCGGACGCGGCTATTCGAATAGTTTAACACTCTGCAGAGGTCGTACTCTTGTGCCACAACTTTTGATTACATCCGTTAGGGATAGCCCTGAATCATCATAACTCAGTATGCGGATCATCAACCATAACCTTTCACTTACATACTCTAGTATGGGCACCTCCCCTATGAGCTTGGCCTCCTAGTGATGGCAATCTGCCATCCTAGGAACTGCACAGGGCTTGGGTAGGACATTCAACTCTTTTTCACGTCATTTCACTTCCAACGGAGACAGCCTCAACATAACCTCTATGACGCTTGTTCAGAGGGAACCCATACTAAGATACATAAATTTCCAGCTAAAGCCTTACCCATAATCAGGTATTGTGGGGGTACTCTAAAATTGGAATGGTATCGCATCCGAACCCAACCATCGGTTTCTGTCAAATTCACATTGTCATTCAGAGGTCATCTTCACCTTCAAAATTTTCAATAGAATGATTCATCATCCTAAGATTTTCAAAGTCATTTGTTTCACAAGTTCCCATCTAGAGTAGGCAATTTTAGTTTTAGCACTAGCAACTAGTCATGAGGGGTGCTAACTACATTCTAGCTCTTCTAGGCTAAGTTTGACTCTCTTGTGGTACTCTATACTTAGACAAGAATTAACTCCAACAAGTAAGCCTTGACAACAAAAGTAAAAGTTTGCAAAAATAAAGACTTGGACTTGGAAGAATAAAACTTAAACAACAATACTAGTGCCATGGTATCTTGCACTAGTAGCTTGGCATTAGTAGAGCTTGCTCATATTAATGTCTTGTATTGGTAATAGCTTGCCTTGAGTGGTACATTTGTTTAAGTGTTCTTCTTCTTCTTCGTAGAAGACCTCCTCCTCCTCGTAGCCTTCGGTACTAGCGTCTATAAACGGATACGAGGTAACAATCACCAAACAATACTTAAGGAGACTATGTAGCCATAATGGCTCACATATGATGATCTATCATCATCCCAATCATCACTCAACATCATACTAGGGTTTTCTTATTTAGTGTTAGGAAAATAGTTTCCTCTCATTGAAAAACAGATACTAAGATTTAATACCTACTAGGGTTTCCATTTATTTCCTTTGAAAGTAATTTCTTCTCATTGAACATTACTAAGATTTAATTTCCTCAAATAATAAAGTATGAGATCATGTTGACCAAAGTCACCACTTCATATTTATCCATTTGGGAAAATGATTTAAATGAGATACTACATCTCATACAATTTAAATACTACTTTTGGAAAATGATTTAATATTCTCAAGTAATATCATATGGGGTCATGAAGACTAATGTCATCACCTCACATTGAATTACTCAGAAAAGTGATTTAAAAGGGAGGCTATACCTCATAGGTTTTAAATACCATTTTTGAAATAATTTAAATGGGCTAGAAATATCCACATAGCCATTATTTGAAGCTAGCCCATGATCATATGAAGCAACCATGTCATATTTTTTCATAATCAAATGGAATTTTTTAAATGTGAATTATGAGAGTTGGAATCAACTCAAAATGAATTATGGTTGATTTTATAAAAAAGTTTGAAGTTTGAAAAGGTACTTCCTTATTATTTTTATTGAAATTTCTCTGTATTGAATAAAGGGTCGAGACTAATTGGGTTGGATAGATAAATTCACAGGCTCTCCATAGAATTTTGAATCATCAAATTTGGTTAAGTAGATTTTGTTCTATTGAATTTTGAACATGCAGCAGTATTTGAATTTAGGATAAATGAATTAAATCGAGTTTGAATTAAATGGGCACGCGGGAAACTAACTGGGCCGGCCCAACTGTGCTCACGATGCACGCGGGCCGCCTGACAGCGGGTCCTACTTGTCAGCGAGAGTTAACCCACACCGAAACGGTTCGCTGCCTGCGTCGTTGGATTAAAAGACGATCGGACGACACACGGTCGTCTCCATCCACGACAGGAGGACGGCGAGGAGCTAACCCTACCGTCGGCGAGGGGGGTCGCTAGGAGGTACCTGGGGCTCCGGCGAGGCTCGGCGAGGCGGGCGATCAGCGTGGAAGACGACAGCGAGGCGAACGAGGTCGGGGGAGAGGTTGAGGAAGACGGGAGCGTCGCCTCCGTCTGGCTACTGCCGCGGCGAACTCCGGCGAAATTCCGGCGATAGAGCTCAAATTGGGAGGAGGGGATTGGCTAGCTTGCTTAGGGAGGAGAGGGGAGTGAGATGGTGTGCAGAGATCGAGCAGGGGAGGGCTCATTTTATAGGCGGGCGAGAGGAGCGGAGGTCACCGGCAGGTGGATGGTGTCGATGGTGCTACAGCGGCGGAGAGGCGTGGGCGAGGTGCTAGGACGGTTCAGCGTGGCCTGGCGGTCCTTGTGGACGTCATTGCACAGCAGGAGGTGGACGGGAGCGTGCGGGCGATGTCAAGGTCTGTCACGGGTCCGGCGGAGGTCGTCGACGATGGCGAGGGCTACAGTCGTCGAGAGGGCCAATGGGATGTCTGGGCGGTTGCTGGGGTCATGGTGATGGCGTGTGCAGGTGTTGCGGTCAGAAACCCACCGGCGAGCAGCGACGGGCAACACTGTAGAGCCGGGAGGCTCCCAGGACTGCGGCTGGCCCTGGTCCCTCCGAGCGACGGCCCGCAAAGCCTCGGCACGCACGTCCGATGCTGATGCAGGGCGTGCCACCCGACCTATACCCGGTCGAGAAGGTGTTGGATGTGCCTCGCTTAGTTTCCTGCATGGCATACACGTAAACATTAAATACGAGCCTCGATCGGCTCTCGAGTTATCCCGTGAATCGGCTCAAGGAGCCGATCCACCCATGATGCGTACGAGGTGTACGATCGTATGGTGGTCCCGCTTGATTAAAACAAAGCTAAAACGACCTACTACGATTTAGGGTTTTCACCGCATAATCGGAACATCCTACTCGTGATTGAGCTCGGCGGCCACGTACGGTGATCGTAAACCGACCCTAGACAAGGCCTAAAAACCAACACGAAGTTGATCCTCGGAACATCCCGTCTAGGGCTAGCAAACTACACCCTACGCGCCACCGGATCCTTCAACCCGTTTGTAAGGCCTAACTATGCAGATATTAAACTAATCCTTGAAGAACAAGGAGCAATCATAACGGATCGGATCTACTAAATAATGATCAAGCGGGGTGCCGCCCTTACACCCAAGATAGGTGTAAGGGCGGCTAGATGTCTAAGGGTCGCACGACGATAGCATGTGATACGATGAACAATGCTAACCCTAAAACACCTATGATAACTACGTTGCTCGCCATCAAAAAGGCTTCAAGCACGAGCAACGCATGAACAACGAATAAACGTGTATCGCCTAGATCGCAAGATGCGATCTAGGCAGCATGATGCTTACCCGGAAGAAACCCTCGAGACAAGGGAGTTGGCGATGCGCCTAGATTGGTTTGTGGTGAACGTGATTGTTGTTTATTTCATAAACCCTAGATACATATTTATAGTCCGTAGACTTTCTAATGTGGGAATAATCCCAACCGGGCACGAGCCCAAACTCCATCTAACCGACACGTTTCCTACTATGGTACAGATACACGGGCAAACTAGCCCAAACTTTGTATACAAGGCCGATTCATGTATTCCTCCCATGTATAATCTTCAAGCCCATCTTCAATCGCGGCCCACCTCTAATCCGGTCAAATTCTGGTGATAACACATGCCCCCTGGTTTTGGAAATGACAATTCCAAAATCACTCTGTTTTTTCTTCGTCGGGTCATGTCGTGGCAGAGCAGAACCGCCGCAGTATCCTTCATCATGATGCCTTGCCTCCTCCACTTCTCCGCGTGACCTGGCAATTCTCCTTTGGGCACCACTTCCTTGGAAACTGCTGTGGCATTGAATCTCCACTATATCCCTTTTATTTAACCGCATCGAGCAATTCGCTTTTCTATCCCCTCCTCATTCTCTCGTTCCTCCGTAGTACTCGAAAACCCTCCTCCCACCATGGACTCTTCCTCCTCTTCCTCCTCCGGTCTTTCCTACCGGTCTTCCTCCTCCCGCGAGCCGACGCCGGAGGACATACGCGCACCAGAGGAATGGGACCAGGAGGACCACGCCTCCTCCGTCTGGTCCGAGGACGACAAGTCTTTGACCAGCGGAGATGAAGATCTCCAGCTCCTTGCCGATGGGGAACCGGAATCGGAAAGCGAGGATGACTTGTTCCCCTGGGATGGTTACACCTCCTCTGAGGAAGAGGAGGAGGAAGACGACGACGACGACTCCCTCGAGGGTTACCCGCCGGCGAAACGCCTCCGCACCTGGTGGGATGACGACGACAGCGATGATGACGAGGAGGATGAAGCTCCCGTAGAGGGCTACGGGAGCAGCGACGAGGAGCCCACCGGCAGTAGTGCCGATGAGAGCTCCGAGGACGACGATGAGGGCAGCGACGGCCCGTAGACTAGGATCTACTAGTATAGGCCTAGTAGTAGTAGATTGTCAACATACCCTTCTTTTGTTCTTCCTTCCTTGAGCAATCGGCTCTTTCTTTGTAAGAAATCCTGTTTATCAATGAAGAATTTCCCCCAATTTGATTTTGTCGATTTCCTTTAAGCTAATTTAGCCGATTGTCCACTTAGCCAATGCTCAATGAGCCGATGGCAACGCATCGGTCCTTCACAATCTATCCTTCAACTCTTCGACTGATGACTTTGAGACCTAGTGGATAACATGGAAGACCCTTGCCTTCACGAGAGTCCTTAAATTCCTCCCACCAGCTCCGGTGATCCTCTTCTGCAAGAACTCACCATCTTTGAAGAAGGTTGCGACGCAGGACCAGCCGATGACACTCCAATCGGCTTCTAGAAACAGAGCATCTACCAGGTCAGCTGCTCCCCGAGCCTCAGTCAAGGCGAAAACAGTGATGAGGACACGCAATTCAGACAAATGGACCTGAGCTCGATCAAATCTGAGAAAGCTACCATGCAGAGCCAGCCAGAGCCGATCTTCTGTTGAAAGCCGATATTGCAGATGACCACCAACGGCTTAGAAACCAAAATTTGACCGGTGGCTGTGCATCGGCTTTGTTCCTTAGCTCTAAAGTCGATGTCCGTGCATCGGCTGTATATCATGAGAATTTTTTTTACGGGCCGATTTTTCTATCGGCCCCCAATGTTTCACTGCACATGTATCGCACATGTTCATCTGATTAGGTGCCCCCCGAGCCGATTCTTCCAGGTAACTGCTGATATCGGCTCTGTGGTTAGCCAAGGCACTATATGTGAACTTCGGCTCTATTAGGACCAGTGTGGACTTCTTCCAGCTCATCAGCCGACGCAAACCCATTGCCCATCAGATCGACGTTGAACCCAGGCAGAATGTATGGTGAGGATAATTTTGGCCGATTGCTGGAATCGGCCTCCATATTGATTGAATTGCTCAACGAAGGTTTTGCAATGTTCCTCCATAGATCCTTGGGGCCGATCACATGGATCGGCATCGCCACGTTTGTCCATAGATGTTGCTTTTGTTACACGGTTAGGCCGGTGGATAAAACCAGCCTAACCCCGTCCTTTGTCACGTCGATGCGCTCGCGAGTCGTCCAAATTGATGCCTGAGAGTGGCTCTTGGCCTGATGTCTCCCAAACGTTCATGCCAGCCGTTGAAATCTCGGCTGAATCATCTGCGTGGACGACTTCTACTTCATCTTCATCCCACTCGTATTAGGCATTGGTGCATCGTGGATGGAATGCAACAGTTGGCGTGGATCCAATCTCTCCCTAGTAGGACAAGCATAAGTGCTCTTGCTCGTCGACAATAAAGAACGTCGTAGGGACGGTTTTCCTTCCTACGGTCGGATCCACGTTCGGAACACCTTGTGCGTCGGATGCTTGGCCGTTGAAATCGCTCGGTGTCACATTGGTCTTGATCGGATCCGAGCTAGAGCGTCCCAACCGACGTAGCATGGAGTATGGCATAATGTTGATCGCCGCTCCGGTGTCCACCAGCATCTTGTTGACGAAGCAGCCCATTGATGTAGCCTCGCAAGTACGGGGCCTTCGGATGCCTCGTAGCTTCTTTCTCGTGGCTTCTCAAAGATAACCGGCCGTGGGCCGCAATCAAGTTGTGCCACGGGTGCTTCGTCTAATCTCGGAGCACTAAACTCCGTTGGAAGGATGAACACCATGTTTGTGCCGGCCGATGTCTCATCATCGGCTTTCTTTTGTCCGGGGCGCCACTCTTTCCTTTGTGGCCGACCTTCTTCGTCCAGTGGTTCGCTGAATTTTAGCGGCCGGATCAGGCCGCGCCTTCCTCAACGTGTGCAGGTATAACCTTTCGGCTTCCTCCAAACCACGTAGTCGCTGAACCCTACGCTTTTGGGAACGGCCGAGCCCATCGGGGCACCACCTTGGCCGATGATACTTGTCTTCTTCATCATCGTCCTCTAGTTCCTCGAGATCTTCTACCCGAGCGGACTCAGCGTGCTTGTTCCGAAGCGGGAGAGGCCCTAGACGTTTGAACACGGACACATTAGCTGCGTCCTTCTTCTTTTGTCTACATTCTGGACAGTTGCCGATTGTAGGTAATCGGCTCATTCCTGAATCCCAGCAGTGTCTGAAGAAGGGGCTGTCCCAGTGCCTATCCACGTCGTCTTGCTCTCTCGACTTTTCCTTGACGTGGCGCTCATATCTCTCCTCGTCGCGATCATGCCGACGATGTCTCCTGGCGTCCCTAGCCAGACGATCTCTTTCATCATCGTCGTTGTATCGTCGGCGTTGGTCATATTGACCCACATACTTGTTGAGGAGGTGATCAGAGAGAGGTCGCTGATATCTTACGTTCCTCACTTCTCCCTCTGTGATGTAGCGCTTGCCATCGTGACGGAGCCGATCGCGTGGAGCGGCTTCCTCCGTGTCCTTGCTATGAGAGCAGCTGCCCTCATCTCCGTCCTTACCAGAGTGGTGCCCAGGTCCTACCATGTTGATATTGCACGGGAATCCTGGCTGGCACCCTCCATGGTAAGTGCACTCCACCATGTTAACGGCGGGGAAGGGGTGTGTGTCGACCTTCATGGCGTATCGGCTGAAAATTAGACGCCCTTGTTCTATCGCCATTTGGACCTGCCGACGCCACACCCTGCGGTCGTTGGTGGCGTGGGTGAACGTGTTATGCCACTTGCGGTATGGCTTTCCGTTCAGCTCTCCGCACCGTGGGGATCTTGTGGCCTTCGGGTAACTTTAGCCGCTTCTCCTTGAGTAAGAGGTCGAAAATCTGCTCAGCTTTGGTCACGTCGAAGTCAAACCCTTTTGGAGGACCTTGTGGCTTAACCCATTTACGGGACACGGGGCTTGCCCCCGAGTCCATTCAGCCACTTGCTACCTCTTGATCTCCCGCAGCACCTTCATCTTCATCCGCCTCAACCGGGACCACCGCACGCTTGAATTTATCCTCGGTAAACATCCGGGTGGCGCTGTTCATATGCTGACGGCCTTCGCACCATGTGCGCCGGTGAAGGGTAGTCCGCTTGGGAGGCCACGTCCTTGATCGATGATGAGAGACCCACCACCGCCAACTCGACTTGCTTCTTTTTCAGTCACATGAACCGAATAGCATCGGTTCCTAACGGTCCTGAAGCGCTGGACGTATTCTGACACTGTTTCCCCGCGCTTCTGTCGTACTTGTGCTAGATCGGCAATGCCAGCCTCGGAAGCCTCTGAGTGATACTGCACGTGGAACTGCTCTTCCAACTGCTTCCAAGTCCGGATTGAGTCTGGTGGCAGCGATGTGTACCACCCGAAAGCCGATCCTGTGAGGGATTGTGCGAAGAACCTCACGCGCAGCTCGTCTGATGCTGAGATCGTGCCCAGCTGTGCCAAATATCGGCTCACATGCTCGATGGAGCTGGAACCATCTGATCCGTTAAACTTGGTGAAATCGGGGAGCCGATATTTGGGTGGTAGCGGGATCAACTCGTACTCGTTGGGGTACGGCTTGGAATAGCCGATTGTCCTCCTTTTCGGCATCATGCCGAACCGGTCTTTCAGGATTGTACAGATCTGATCCGCGGTGATGGGCTGCAGGCGTCGAACTCGAAGATTCGCTGGGTGGCATACTTAGCCAGCCATGCTTGCTTTTCCAGCTCGAGCCAAGCTGCGGGAGCTGAGCTCCGGAGGTTTGTCGGAGTGGCATACTTAGCTAGCCACGTCCGCTTCTCAAGATCCGTTCCCGAAGTTCCTCCTCGCTGTTCCGGAAGTCCCCGCTGTTGCAGCCTCGGTTCGAGAGTGCCCGATTCATTGCGGCTCGGCACGTATGTGCATGTGTATCCGTGAGGGATCTCCTTAGGCGCCTCATGCAAGAACTGGTAGTCACTAGGGTCACCACCGATCTTGTAGACGACGTATGCCGATGAACTCGGCACTTCTGGTGCTGCCAATGCAAACGGCAGCGGTGGACGGGACTGGAGTGGCATCTCTCCTTGGTGAGTCCCGAGAGCTGGTCCCGACGGAGAGTACTGATGGCTCATGATTTCCTGGATCACGCGCAGAGCGACACGCTCCAAAGTGTTCACCAGGCTCTCAGAATGGCGGTGCAGCGAATGAGCCACCATGAAGTTAATCTCCCGACGCAGCGACCCGGTGCGTTCTTCCGACGGGGTGGACAGGTCCACTCCATCGAGCGCGCTTCAGGTGAGAACCCTTTCCACCCGATGCCATGTGAGCGGGTTCCGTGAAAAGAGCCGATGAGGTCGGCTTCGAGGACCGCTTTGATCTCGTCATGCTTCTTCTTGAGCTCGTCGGTCGGATCCTCGTACTTGATCGGAGTGCCTTCCGCCATCTCGGATGTAGATGGCGATGCGGTTGATGTCAAAGATTGTCCCACCGGGCGTGCCGGAATGTGTTGCGGTCGGAAACCCACCGGCGAGCGGCGACGGGCAACATCGTAGAGCCGGGAGGCTCCCGGGACTGCGGCTGGCCCTGGTCCCTCCGAGCGACGGCCCGCAAAGCCTCGGCACGCACGTCCGATGCTGATGCAAGGGCGTGCCACCTGACCTATACCTGGTCAGGAAGGTGTTGGATGTGCCTCGCTTAGTTTCCTGCATGGCATACACGTAAACATTAAATACGAGCCTCGATCGGCTCTTAGGTTATCCTGTGAATCGGCTCAAGGAGCCGATCCACCCATGATGCGTACGAGGTGCGATCAGATGGTGGTCCTGCTTGATCAAAACAAAGCTAAAACGACCTACTACAATTTAGGGTTTTCACCGCATAATCGGAACATCCTACTCGTGATTGAGCCTGGCGGCCACGTACGGTGATCGTAAACCGACCCTAGACAAGGCCTAAAAACCAACACGAAGTTGATCCTCGGAACATCCTGTCTAGGGCTAGCAAACTACACCCTACGCGCCACTGGATCCTTCAACCCGTTTGTAAGGCCTAACTATGCAGATATTAAACTAATCCTTGAAGAACAAGGAGCAATCATAACGGATCGGATCTACTAAATAATGATCAAGCGGGTGCCGCCCTTACACCCAAGATAGGTGTAAGGGCGGCTAGATGTCTAAGGGTCGCACGACGATAGCATGTGATACGATGAACAATGCTAACCCTAAAACACCTATGATAACTACGTTGCTCGCCATCAAAAAGGCTTCAGCACGAGCAACGCATGAACAACGAATAAACGTGTCATCGCCTAGATCGCAAGATGCGATCTAGGCAGCATGATGCTTACCCGGAAGAAACCCTCGAGACAAGGGAGTTGGCGATGCGCCTAGATTGGTTTGTGGTGAACGTGATTGTTGTTTATTTCATAAACCCTAGATACATATTTATAGTCCGTAGACTTTCTAATGTGGGAATAATCCCAACCGGGCACGAGCCCAAACTCCATCTAACCGACACGTTTCCTACTATGGTACAGATACACGGGCAAACTAGCCCAAACTTTGTATACAAGGCCGATTCATGTATTCCTCCCATGTATAATCTTCAAGCCCATCTTCAATCGCGGCCCACCTCTGATCCGGTCAAATTCTGGTGATAACAGCAGGCGCAGAAGGCAAGGCGAGCGATGAGGCGACGGGGCGATGCCGTGTACTGGCGTGCCCGTGGACATGGCCATGCCGATCCTGGCATGCTCTGGGTGACGTGGGTGTGTCCTGTTCTGGGTTGTGTGCGTCTCTCCTCGGCCAACGGCGTGCACGAGCGTGATTAGTAGAGTAATGTCAACCTCCAGGACATGCTGAGGTGAGCTAGAGAGGAGTGGAGAGAGGGGTTGGCATGGTGGTTGACATGGGAGTGACATGCCCATGTCTTGGTCATGATCATCAAGGTACAGTGGCTGCAAATGCATGGCTTGGTCCAAGGGGTGCAAGAGGGAGCTGAGGTTGACCAGGGGAGTGAGGGTTTAGGCTAAGATCCTCTGGTTATAAGAGTGTATGTACTTGTCAGATTTGTGCACACAAGGTGTTTGTGTTAATGGCCGCAAGAAATTCAAATTCAAATTTTGCCAAAATACTTTATGGGTGTGATTCAAATAATATTTGGCACCTATTGATGGTGTTGGTTTGCAAAATGGAGTTAGTTTGAAGAAATTCAAAATAGGGTTGATCTTAAATCTGTTTCAATGTTGCTACTTTGGATGCTTATTATAAGCAATTGAAAATGAATTTGCAAGGTTGGTCAACACCAATGTGATCACCTTGATGTGTTCTTGGATGAGGAGCAAAGAAATGGGAAAATTTAGTTTAGAAAAGGTTAACTACAGGGGCTCAAAGTAGGTACCCTGATATAATTATCACAAGTGACCATTATCTTATGTGAGTTGATTTTTGATTTTATTTTTATTTGTTTTGCTTTTCTTTGACTCAAATGGTATTGTTTTGGGTTCATTAATGTTTTCAAACCATTTACACAAAGTAATCATGGCCTAGTTTAAGATTTGCAAATATGGCCATAGGCTCATATGTGGTTCCATTTTTATTTTATTTTCTTTTTGTTTGTTTATCTTGGATCTAAATAGCCATGGTTAGGGTTTAGAAACATTGTCCAAAACTTCAAACCAACATTCATGGCAGCATCAATAGATTCATGCATGAGCACTATGCACACAAGTAATTCAACTAAAGTTTTTGTTGGCTCCAAAATTTGGAATAAGGGAATTTGCATTTCTTCTTTGTTTTTAAATTTGGGATGTTACAAACCTTCCCCCCTTAAACAAAATCTCGTCCCGAGGTTTAAGAAACGTTAGGAACATAAGAGAGATTGGGCAATTTAGTCTTAATAAACGGGTGCGATGCTCTGAGTTATCAGGAAAACATACCCCGCATGGCATTGTGTGCTTCCTGGGCTTCTGTTGCACTCATACGGTAGAAACAACCGTTGAGATTGCTCGGGTTCCTTCCAGTTGAGACACGGCGCTGTTGCTGGGCAGGGGCATTGGTATTGGGGGCTGTTTTCGCCAGTTTCTTGGGGCACTCATTGGAGTAATGACCAGTAACTCCACATTCATAGTAGGTCACTGTTCACTTGTCCTTTGGGGTAATGGGGACAACATTGCTTCCAGTCCTTGGGGCAGTGTTGGTGTTGTTGTTGTTGGTGTTGTTGTTGTTGTTGCCTCCGGGCTTCGGGTGTCCTCCATTGTGGTTGGTGAAGTTTGGACGGAACGTCGGAACATGTGGCTTGTTGGGTCTTGAGGCAAATCCTCCACTTAAGTTGGGGCGATACCTTGGCGTATTGCTGGGTCCACTCTGATTCATCATTCTGCGCTTGCGGTTCTCATTGGCCTGGTTAAGCTTTCCTTCCATTTGAATGACTGAGTCAACTAGGGCTTCCAGGTCAGTAAACTGGATGTTCACCAGCACTGTCTGCATCTCATCATGCAGTCCATTCAGAAATCTTTCTTTCTTCTTCTCATTGGTGTCGGTCTCATCTGGGGCGTACCTAGACAGAGTAAGGAATCTGTCACGGTATTCCACCACGGACATCCTTCCTTGCTTGAGCTCTCTGAACTCATCCCTCATCTTCTTGATCAAACCCGGGGGCACATGGTATCTGCTGAACTTGAGCTTGAAGTCCTCCGAAGTCATCATATGTCCGACATTCATTGCACGGGCACTGTTCCACCAGGCTCTGGCAGGTCCTGACAGATAATGGGTGGCAATTAGCACCTTCTCAGCAGCTTCAACTCCTGCAACTTCCAGGTTGTTCTCCATTGATTGGAGCCAGTCATCTGCATCTAATGTTTCTTCAGTCTTGCTAAACATTGGGGGATTAGTATTCTGGAAATTCTTCAACTTAGATCCAGGATGATCATGAGGTCCATGGCCTTGGTTGTTCTGGGCTATCTGCTGCAGTATGGCAAGGTTGGCTTGTCGCTCATCCCTTTCAACTTCCCTATCTGCCATCATCATTTGTAGCATCTGCAGCATTGCATCTTGGTTGTTGCTGCGGGTTGGAGGGGCCATCTGAACATTGAGGTAGATCACAAGATAAGAGGGAATTTTCTATGCTTTGTATGGGTAAAGTTCAAAAAGTTTAAAACTTGAGTAGTGTTGAGGTGGTAAAAACCAACAACACTTTTTCATTCATTCCAAACAACACACATTACAACTAACACACAAATGGTTTTAAGAACCATTTCCTCGTTCTACGATACAAAGGGGACGGATACAAACTCACACTAGTGCTTTCTTGTGTATGTGTAAGTTCTACTAAAGTGATCTAGGGATACTACTCTTCATGGTGGGTTCTTCGTCTTCATGGCAAATGTGCTTGGCGAAATGCGCGAGCGTTGTCCAACTCCTTGCGGGTCTTGTACAACATGAAGTCCAGGTATGCAACATAGTGGTTCATCTCCGAGTGCGGTGGCATGGTTATTGACCTTTCCATGGGGTCATGTCTTGGGTAGTAAAAGAAGTGAGTGTTCTTGATCTTGTTCACATTCTGTCCACACAGACGAGCAAGTGCTTCTTGCATGGCTTTTGCTATCCCTTCCTTCCAAGTGTTTCTCCTTACCGAAAACCACATGGTTTCCCAAATTGGGGCTCCCAGCTTTCCTCTCAGATCTGCAGTAACTTCCCACTGAGGTTGTCTTCCTGACTGATTATTGAGTGGCACTCCAAAGAACTCGGGATACGGGCGTCCTAGGTATTCAACTAGTTTCTCCAAATCCTTCTCGAACATTTGGTCTCCTCCGTGGCCAAGATGATAGAACTCATAGTGGTACTCCATCTGTGAGCAATTAGGATGCGTAATTTAATGAAGTGATCAAGTGTGCCAAATTTTATGTATAATTACAAGGAAAAGTAGAGCATTGATTTCCCTTTTTGAAAAGATCTCAAGGATAAGAGTGAGAATAAGTTTTCATAAATATTCACTTCCTTTGTTTTGAAACTAAGTTTTTCAGACGTCCATTCTAACTAGGGCCTCCTAAGGTCAAACAATGGCTCTGATACGAACTTGTCAACACCCGGATTTTTAAGTCCAGATGCCTGTTATGCCATACATCGCAATCCAAGGAAGATTGTTTTTTCGAGACATAACAGTCGATATCACAGAACATCATTCATTACAAACCATAATAATCTTACAACAAAGGTTCTCATGATCCAAGTCTTACCACAACACTTGATCTAAGGATCAATTACAAAACACACAGTGGAAGAAACGTAGTAGCGGTCCATCTGTTCCACAGGCTACGCTTGACGTCGGGAGGTAGTCCTAGTTATCATAGACGTCCTGCTGTCCATCTTCCTGGTACTGGTGCTCCTCTTCATGATCTGGCCATTTGAATAGCCACGGACAAAGCCATGAGTACTTTTAAAGTACTCGCAAACTATACTAATAGAAGTACTAATCTCTCTAATGGATTCTAAGCTCTAGGTTCATTTGCAGAAAGCCAGTTTTATTTCATAAACACTTACTAGTCAAGACTCTTTATTTACCTAGACTTACTCAAGTGGGAACATTATTGTCATTCCCACAACTCTGTTGTGATTCAAGTCAAATTCACCTTCAAGTCACCATTCATTTTTAGAAAACATCTGACAACGGAACAGTATGGCCATCCAACTGTCCATGACCGCGGATGCGGCTATTCGAATATTTTAACACTCTGCAGAGGTCGTACTCTTGTGCCACAACTTTTGATTACATCCGTCAGGGATAGCCCTGAATCATCATAACTCAGTATGCGGATCATCAACCATTAACCTTTCACTTACATACTCTAGTATAGGCACCTCCCCTATGAGCTTGGCCTCCTAGTGATGGCAATCTGCCATCCTAGGAACTGCACAGGGCTTGGGTAGGACATTCAACTCTTTTTCACGTCATTTCACTTTCAACAGAGGCAGCCTCAGCATAACCTCTATGACGCTTGTTCAGAGGGAACCCATACTAAGATACATAAATTTCCAGCTAAAGCCTTACCCATAATCAGGTATTGTGGGGGTACTCTAAAATTGGAATGGTATCGCATCCGAACCCAACCATCAGTTTTTGTAAAATTCACATTGTCATTCAGAGGTCATATTCACTTTCAAAACTTTCAATAGAATGATTCATCATCCTAAGGTTTTCAAAGTCATTTGTTTCACAAGTTCCCATCTAGAGTAGGCAATTTTAGTTTTAGCACTAGCAACTAGTCATGATGGGTGCTAACTACATTCTAGCTCTTCTAGGCTAAGTTTGACTCTCTTGCGGTTCTCTATACTTAGATAAGAATTAACTCCAACAAGTAAGCCTTGACAACAAAAGTAAAAGTTTGCAAAAATAAAGACTTGGACTTGGAAGAATAAAACTTAAACAACAATACTAGTGCCATGGTATCTTGCACTAGTAGCATGGCATTAGTAGAGCTTGCTCATATTAATGTCTTGTATTGGTAATAGCTTGCCTTGAGTGGTACAATTGTCAAAGTGTTCTTCTTCTTCGTAGAAGACCTCCTCCTCCTCGTAGCCTTCGGTACTAGCGTCTATAAACGGATACGAGGTAACAATCACCAAACAATACTTAAGGAGACTATTTAGCCATAATGGCTCACATATGATGATCTATCATCATCCCAATCATCACTCAACATCATACTAGGGTTTTCTTATTTAGTGTTAGTAAAATAGTTTGCTCTCATTAAAAAACAGATACAAGGATTTAATACCTACTAGGGTTTCCATTTATTTCCTTTGAAAGTAATTTATTCTCATTGAACATTACTAAGATTTAATTTCCTCAAATAATAAAGTATGAGATCATGTTTACCAAAGTCACCACTTCATATTTATCCATTTGGGAAAATGATTTAAATGAGATACTACATCTCATACAATTTAAATACTACTTTTGGAAAATGATTTAATATTCTCAAGTAATATCATATGGGGTCATGAAGACTAATGTCATCACCTCACATTTAATTACTCAGAAAAGTGATTTAAAAGGGAGGTTATACCTCATAGGTTTTAAATACCATTTTTGAAATAATTTAAATGGGCTAGAAATATCCACATAGCCATTATGTGAAGCTAGCCCATGATCATATGAAGCAACCATGTCATATTTTTGCATAATCAAATGGAGTTTTTGAAATGTGAATTATGAGAGTTGGAATCAACTCAAAATGAATTATGGTTGATTTTATAAAAAAGTTTGAAGTTTGAAAAAGTACTGCCTTGTTATTTTTATTGCAATTGCTCTGTAATGAATCAAGGGTTGAGACTAATTGGGTTGGATAGATAAAGCCACAGGCTCTCCATAGAATTTTGAATCATCAAATTTGGTTAAGAAGATTTTGTTCTATTGAATTTTGAACAGGCAACATTATTTGAAATTAAGATAAATGAATTAAATCGTGTTTGAATTAAATGGGCGCGCGGGAAACTAACTGGGCCAGCCCAACTGTGCTCACGATGCACGCGGACCGCCTGACAGCGGGTCCTACTTGTCAGCGAGAGTTAACCCACACCGAAACAGTACGCTACCTGCGCCGTTGGATTAAAAGACGATTGGACGACGCACGGTCGTCTCCATCCACGACAGGAGGACGGCGAGGAGCTAACCCTACCGGCGGCGAGGGGGTCGCTAGGGGGTACCTGGGGCTCCGGCGAGGCTCGGCGAGGCGGGCGATCAGCGTGGAAGACGACGGCGAGGTGAACGAGGGTCGGGGGAGAGGTTGAGGAAGACGGGAGCGTCGCCTCCGTCTGGCTACTGCCGCGACGAACTCCGGCGAAATTCCGGCGATAGAGCTCAAATTGGGAGGAGGGGATTGGCTAGCTTTCTCAGGGAGGAGAGGGGAGTGAGATGGTGTGCAGAGATCGAGCAGGGGAGGGCTCATTTTATAGGCGGGCGAGAGGAGCGGAGGTCACCGGCAGGTGGATGGTGTCGACGGTGCTACAATGGCGGAGAGGCTTGGGCGAGGTGCTAGGACGGTTCAGCGTGGCCTGGCGGTCCTTGTGGACGTCATTGCATAGCAGGAGGTGGACGGGAGCGTGCGGGCGATGTCAAGGTCTGTCACGGGTCCGGCGGAGGTCGTCGACGATGGCGAGGGATACAGTCATCGAGAGGGCCAATGGGGATGTCTGGGCGGTTGCTGGGGTCATGGTGATGGCGTGTGCAGACGCTGAAGGCAAGGCGAGCGCTGAGGCGACGGGGCAATGCCGTGTACTTGCGTGCCCGTGGACATGGCCATGCCGATCCTGCCATGCTCTGGGTGACGTGGGCGTGTCCTGTTCTGGGCTGTGTGCGTCTCTCCTCGGCCAACGGCGTGCACGAGCGTGATTAGTAGAGTAATGTCAACCTCCAGGACATGTTGAGGTGAGCTAGAGAGGAGTGGAGAGAGGGGTTGGCATGGTGGTTGACATGGGAGTGACATGCCCATGTCTTGGTCATGATCATCAAGGTACAGTGGCTGCAAATGCATGGCTTGGTCCAAGGGGTGCAAGAGGGAGCTGAGGTTGACCAGGGGATTGAGGGTTTAGGCTAAGATCCTCTGGTTATAAGAGTGTATGTACTTGTCAGATTTGTGCACACAAGGTGTTTGTGTTAATGGCCGCAAGAAATTCAAATTCAAATTTTGCCAAAATACTTTATGGGTGTGATTTAAATAATGTTTGGCACCTATTGATGGTGTTGGTTTGCAAAATGGTGTTGGTTTGAAGAAATCCAAAATAGGGTTGATCTTAAATCTGTTTCAATGTTGCTACTTTGGATGCTTATTATAAGAAATTGAAAATGAATTTGCAAGGTTGGTCAACACCAATGTGATCACCTTGATGTGTTCTCGGATGAGGAGCAAAGAAATGGGAAAATTTAGTTTAGAAAAGGTTAACTACAGGGGCTCAAAGTAGGTACCCTGATATAATTGTCACAAGTGACCATTATCTTATGTGAGTTGATTTTTGATTTTTTTATTTGTTTTGCTTTTCTTTGACTCAAATGGTATTGTTTTGGGTTCATTAATGTTTTCAAACCATTTACACAAAGTAATCATGGCCTAGTTTAAGATTTGCAAATATGGCCATAGGCTCATATGTGGTTCCATTTTTCTTTTCTATTCTTTTTGTTTGTTTCTCTTGGATCTGAATAGGCATGGTTAGGGTGTAGAAACATTGTCCAAAACTTCAAACCAACATTCATGGCAACATCAAGAGATTCATGCATGAGCACTATGCACACAAGTAAATCAATTAAAGTTTTGGTTGGCTCCAAAATTTGGAATAAGGGAATTTGCATTTCTTCTTTGTTTTTAAATTTGGGATGTTACATGGGCCTACTAGGGGTCCCTTCCGGAACCTTATAGAACTTCTCGGTCTCTCACCGAAAAATCCCGAACTTTTTCCGAACCCAGAAATTAACTTCCCTTATATGAATCTTATTCTCCGGACCATTCCGGACCTCCTCGTGATGTCCTGGATCCATCCGAGACTCCGAACAACATTCGGTATCCATCTCATATTCCGAATCTATTTATACGACATCGAACCTTAAGCGCGTCACCCTATGGTTCGTGAACTATGCGGACATGATCGAGACTCCTCTCCGATCAATAACCAATAGCGGGACCAGGAGATACATAATGGCTCCCACACATTCAGCGATAACGTAGTGATCGATTGAACCATTTACATACGATACCGATTCCCTTTGTCACACGATACTTTACTTGTCCGAGATTCGATCATCGGTATCCCCATACTTTGTTCAACCTCGTTATCGACAAGCACTCTTTACTCGTACCGTGGTATGTCATCTCTTGTGACCTTGTCACATGCTTGCAAGCTAATTAGACGACATTCCACCGAGAGGGCCCAGAGTATATCTATCCGTCATCGGGATGGACAAATCCCACTCTTGATCCATATGCCTCAACTCATAGTTTCCGAATACTCAATCCCATCTTTATAACCACCCATTTACGCAGTGGCATTTGATGTAATCAAAGTACCCTTCTGATGTAAGTGATTTACATGATCTCATGGTCGAAGGACTAGGTTACTATGTATCGAAAGCTTATAGCAAGATGAACTTAATGAATTGATCTTATGCTACACGTATTTGGGTCTGTGTCCATTATATCATTCACCCAATGACATAACCTTGTTATTAACAACATCCAATGTTCATGATCAGGAAACCATGGTCTTCTGTTAATCAACAAGCTAGTTTTACAAGACGCTTACTAGGGACTCTTTTCTGTTTACATAAAACACAAGTATTAATGTTTCCGGTTAATACAATTATAGCATGGGATGCAAACATTTATCATAAACACAAAGATCTAATAATAACCACTTTATTATTGCCTCTTTGGCATATCTCCAACAATATCCCACTTGCACTTGTCGTGGTATCGTCACGGCATATGCCATAGGGTAGCTAATGAGAGTGGTTCCTAGTATGGTCTACGGTGGTATCCGGATGCGGGTATGGGCACGAGCGACACGGCGACGTACCCAGGTTCGAGGCCCTCCTGTGGAGGTAACACCTCTACTCCTGCTATGAGTGTATAAGTGATATCATAGTACAATGGTGCTCCTTGAGCTGTATCCGGCTGCTCCTGGGAGGCTAAGGTGGACGAAGGTCTCTCTCACAGGGCAGCGCTAAGACTAGAATGAATGAAAGGATCGATTGT
Organism: Lolium rigidum; assembly: GCF_022539505.1. NCBI lineage: Eukaryota > Viridiplantae > Streptophyta > Magnoliopsida > Poales > Poaceae > Lolium > Lolium rigidum. The sequence continues at coordinate 97,924,610 of NC_061509.1, read as the reverse complement.
CCCCCGCACGAGAGGGGTAGCGCAGCTTATATAGACGCTGGCATTATACAAAGAAGTCCCTATGACCTACTGGCCGGCTGGCCGGCTCCGGCTTCCCGCTCTTTCCCGAGGCGCCGCTGTCAGGAGCCGTTAGGCGTGGAAGCCTTGTCTTGTCTCCTGCCGAAGTCAGCGGTATGGAGAGGAGGTGTCCCTGTTGCCATCGATGGCCTGTAGCCGTACGGCGCAGCGTGAGCCATGATGGCGTGTCCGGCGGAGGCACTGTTGCTCTACAGTGCCCCGTACTTTAGGGAGGGTGAGATCATCGTGGACTTTAGCAGCCGGATCACCTTTCCAGTTCCTTCTCCTGCAAGGCTCACCAGCTTCGAGCCGGTCAGGGAGAGACAACCCAAGTCGGATATGGCAAGTTGAAGCCGGCCCAGCCACAGCGCAGACGGCTATGGCTAGACCAGCGTGGACTTTGAACCAGCTGGCTCCCAAGGCAGCCGGCCACGGCTCTAGCCGGCTGCTCCTCAGCCGGCCTTTGCCGCGGGCCAGCCGGCCTTGAGCCAGCTGTTCTCAGTCTTTTTCCCTACCCGGGGTCTTCCCCCCGACATTAGCCCCTGAAGCTGGCAAGGTCCTGCGTAAAGAAGGACCTGGGCAGGTTTTCCTGACCGTTAGTCTTTGATCCCGTAGATTGTATTTGAAAAGCACTCGAGGGGCCGGCTGAGGATTTCCGTTCAGCCGGCTGCGCCCTCATTCGGCTTGCTTCATCCGGCTGTTCGCGAGCCGGACGCCGCTTTGTTATGCGGATTTTTATATTTCTCAAGTGTTGGAGGCCGTTCCGCCTTGCTCGGAGAGTTTGGGCCGGACTGGGGAGACGTCCGGCTGCGGCTTGGGCGCGTCGGAGTCTCCGCCGCCTCGGGCCCTGCGCCCGACTTGATGGCTTCTGATGGTACTGCCGCTGCCGTTTTGTCTGGTCACATCGCTGTCTCCTCCGGATCTTATGTGGTCGTGGGCGACGTGGTGTGGCCATTTCCGGTACCGCAGCGGTCGTGGGGGGAGTGAAGGCGCAGTAAATCCGGGATCGTGGCCCACGCCGTCCACTTGGCCGCGACCGACGCGTGGCGGGCGGCTATAAATGCATGTGGGGCGGTACCGAGGCGGCCACTTCGCACACTTCTTCCTCGCGCCCACGCTCTCTCTTCTCTGCTCAAGCCAACTTCTCGCGCCCAAGCGATCTCACCGGCGATCTTCCTGGCGAACTCCGGCGACCCGCTGCGGCCAAGCTCCTCCGCCGGTCCGCAGTCGTTTCTTCACCGTTCCGGCGCCACGGGTCCCCGCGTATCCACGGTACGCCTTCCGCCGCCGCGCTCGCCGCCGTCTGGTGGCTCTTCATTGCCGTTCGCTCTCTCTTGGTCTTCCTCCTCTTCTTCTTCCACGGCCATGAACCCTCCCAGCGGATCGTGGGAGGGCTCCTAAATGAGGGACGATGACATCGCCCGTCTCGTGCGCCTCCGCCGGATCCCTTCGGAGGTGACCACGCGAGCGCCGGTGGCCGAGACGGAGCCGGACCCGCAGCCCGGCGAGCGCGTCGTCTTCGGGGCGCACTTCGACCGGGGGTTGGGCCTGCCGGCTTCGCCCTTTCTTCGACATTTTCTTGATTACTTCGGCCTGCAGCCGCACCACCTGCCGGCCAACGCCTTCGTCGCGCTGAGCTGCTACGTGGCCTTCATGGAGGGCTACGCCGGCTTGTGGCCGGATGTGGAGTTCTGGAGCCGGCTCTTCTATTTGAAGACGCAGACCACAGACGGCCAGATGCGAGCCTGCGGCGCCGCCTCGATCTACTCCCGCACGGGCACGCCCTTCCCGAAGATCCCGACTGTGGATTCGATGAAGAAGTGGCAAATGTAATTCTTCTACGTGAAGAACGACAACCCGGTGTTCAACCGGATCAACTTGCCGGAGTACAACCCGGACCCGCCAATCGACCGGCTCAACTGGGGCGTCAACGCCAAGTCGGCGGACCCGGAGGCGGAGGTGAACCTGCTTTGGGATTATCTCCAGCAGTGTGTAACCGAAGGCCGGCTGTGCGCAACCGACCTCCTTTGCAGCTATGCTGCTCGCCGGGTGCTGCCTTTGCAGGCACGCGTCCACAAGATATGTCACATGTCCGGCCGGTTCGATCCGACCCGGACGTCCAAGATGGAGCTCAATAGGGCTCAAATCGCCAAGCGGGTGAACTTCATCTCCCAGGCGAAGCTGCCTGATAACTGGTTCTGGGGGATGGAGCCCTACTGCCGGGACGAGCCGGCGCCTATGGTGAGTTTTGTTTATTTTCTGGCCGGATATCGGCTTGCGGCTGCGTGGCCGGCTTTTATCTCATTGTTTTCTTGTTTGTTTGCAGCTCTTCGCCCGTCAGGCGGCTGAGGACGGCGACCTGGAGCACAAGAAGTGGATGCCGGATTACATCGATCCGGCCGACCAAGCCGGCGACGACGAGAGTCCGGAGGCGGCTGAGCAAGCCGCCCAGGGGGAGCACAACCCGCCACCTTCTCCGCAACAACAGGAGGAGGAGCAGGCGCCGTCCGCCTCAGTGCCGATCCGGGCAGTGCCTGTGTCGATGAGGCTGCCCACGACCTCGGCGACTTCTTCGTCCGCGCCCAAGGGAAGAAGCGGGCCAGCGACCGGACCACCGCCGCGCTGGAGGCGAAGGTCAAGAAGCAGCGCCGGATGGGGCCCAAGAAGATTCCAGAAGCGGCCGGGTGAGTTTCTTTCTCTTGTTGTTTGATTCCTTTTCTTTCCTTCTTTTTGCTTATCTTTTTCTTGTTCGACCGTCTAGGGCTGCTATAAAGTTTTCCAAGGGCGGCGGCTCTCGCCCGACTCCCAGCGTCATATCACCGATCCAGTGGCCGAGAGGGAGCCGACTCCGCATCCTGCGCCGCGTGCGCGCACGCCTCCCGTCGTTGTGCCGCCTGTGATCACGCCGCCTGCCGCGGGGGCAGGTTCTTCAGCTGCACCTTCTTCGGATGCGCCCGGCTCCGGCCCTCGGAGTGAGCCGGCTCGCCGCGTCGGCCAGCCGACCCTCGATGATCTCTTCTCGCGCCGCACACGGGTTATAGAGCCTGCGGCCGGAGCTGGTAAAGGTGCACCCGGCGGGGCTGGAGCCGGCGGGGCCGCACCTGACGTTGTTGTCCTAGACGCAAGTTCGGATGAAGCGCCGCCTGCGCCGGGGTCTGCTATCCCCACCGGGCCAACAGGTTCGACCGCGCCGCCTCCATCTTCGGAGCCGACGAGGGAGGAGCCGGCGCGCTCAGCTGACTCCGATGCCAGGGCGTTGGTGACGATGAAGGGCCCAGTGGAGCCGCCTCAAGGTCTTCATGTCTCCAAGGCCGCCTCGCTACTGAATGTGGTGTCCGCCTCCGACTCCAGCCTTGGCTCAGCCGGCACCATGGAGAAGGACTGGCACCAGGCGGACGCATGCTAGGTGACCAGCCGGGATGGACGCCCGGGCGTGGCGCCCGTGGAGATGTTCTTCTCCGGCTTTCGCGCCTACACCAAGGCCAAAGCCGCCGAGACCGAGGTCCGCCTGGCGCGGCTGGAGGCGGCCGACAAGGTTAGTTCATATCTGTGCTATTTTTTGCAATTTTGCTATTATCCTGGTAGCCCTCCGAGGCGTGGGCCGGCTGCTTGGAGCCGGTCCGGGTTTCGCTTAAACGATCTTCGTCTTCTCCTCAGACGGTTACGGAGAGGCGGACCGCCCTGTACAACCGGCTTGTGGCCAGCTACCACAAAGCCAAGGTCGAGCGAGCCGACATGGCCCGCGAGCTGGAGGCCGCCAAGGGTGAGACTTTTTCCTTTTTTACTGTTTCTTTGTCTTTGATTTCATCCGGCTGACGGCTTCTTGTGCCGGCTTGCAGCTGTTGCCGCCCGGATCCCGCAGCTGAAAGCGAGCAGGCGGTCCGGACTGCAGCTGCCAAGGCGAAGAAGACCGAGGGGGAGCTAGCGCGGCTGCGCCGGCTTGAGGCTAACCACCTCACTGAGCTTGCCTCCATCAACCGGGTTGAGCAGGCGAAGGTGGAGGACCTCAGCAAGCGGCTGGATGAGGTGGACCGGCAGCGCCTGCAACTTCGGGACGAGGTGAATTCGAAGTCCAACGAGCTGTCGGCCACCGCCAAGCGGTGGGTCATGGAGATTACCGCGCTCGACCGCGGCTTGACGGGTGAGTCCTTGCATTTCTTTTCCTTCCCCTTGCCGGCTTTCGGCTGTCGGCTGCCGGCTTAGGTTGGCAACCGGCGGCTGAAACCACTTCAGCTTTCGATATCTCCATCTTCAGGCTGGGGGCAGGCGGCGTTTTTCGCCGGCTGCGGCCAGTCTACTTTTTTAACTTCGATGATCTCCATCTTCAGGCTGGGGGCTGGCGGCATTTTTCGTCGGCTGCCGCCAGTCTACTTTTTTAACTTCGAATTTTTTTATTTTTCCGTCCTTTCCCCGGCTTGCGGCTGATTATAGTCGGCAAGGATCTGCCGGCTATGATCAGCCGGATCTTCAAATTTTTAACATGTTTTATCTTTGCAGCGGCCTTCCCTGAGGCGCAGGCGGCGGCGCTAGAAGCAGCCGGCAAGGCGCGGGAGGCCCGCTGGCAGGCCACCGGCGAGGAAAGCTCTGATCACTTCTCCATGGACAACTACTTGGCGTCCATGGCCGCCCGCGTCGTGCCGATAACCATGCTGGGCTACGAGCTCAGGAAGGCGGCGGAGGAATTGTTCCGGCTACTCTGGCCGACTGAGACGCAGCCCGGCGAGCTGTCTGATTGCGCGTAATTAACACGTCCGTTGAGAACCCCAAGAGGAAGGTATGATTAGATGTATAGTGTGGATGATGATTGTTTGCAGAAAACAGTGAGGTTGTCAATCTCACCGGCTTGCTGTAACAAAGGATTAGATGTATAGTGTGGATGATGATTGTTTGCAGAAAACAGTAGAACAAGTATTGCAGTAGATTGTATTCGATGTAAAAGAATGGACCGGGGTCCACGGTTCACTAGAGGTGTCTCTCCCATAAGATAAATAGCATGTTGGGTGAACAAATTACAGTTGGGCAATTGACAAATAGAGAGGGCATGACCATGCACATACATGATATGATGAGCATTGTGAGATTTAATTGGGCATTACGACAAAGTACATAGACCGCTATCCAGCATGCATCTATGCCTAAAAAGTCCACCTTCAGGTTATCATCCGAACCCCTTTCAGTATTAAGTTGCAAACAACGAGACAATTGCATTAAGTATGGTGCGTAATGTAATCAATAACTACATCCTCGGACATAGCATCAATGTTTTATCCCTAGTGGCAACAGCACATCCACAACCTTAGAACTTTATGTCACTGTCCTAGATTTAATGGAGGCATGAACCCACTATCGAGCATAAATACTCCCTCTTGGAGTTAAGAGTAAAAACTTGGCCAGAGCCTCTACTAATAACGGAGAGCATGCAAGATCATAAACAACACATAGGTAATAGATTGATAATCAACATAACATAGTATTCTCTATCCATCGGATCCCAACAAACACAACATATAGCATTACGGATAGATGATCTTGATCATGTTAGGCAGCTCACAAGATCCGACAATGAAGCACATAAGGAGAAGACGACCATCTAGCTACTGCTATGGACCCATAGTCCAGGGGTGAACTACTCACTCATCACTCCGGAGGCGACCATGGCGGTGAAGAGTCCTCCGGGAGATGATTCCCCTCTCCGGCAGGGTGCGGAGGCGATCTCTCGAATCCCCGAGATGGGATTGGCGGCGGCGGCGTCTCCGGAAGGTTTTCCGTATCGTGGCTCTCGGTGCTGGGGGTTTCGCGACGAAGACTATATGTAGGCGGAAGGGCGGGTAAAGGGGCATCACGAGGGGCCCACACACCGGGGCCGCGCGGCCGGGGCCCGAGCCGCGCCGCCTTGTTGTGTCGCCACCTCGTGGCCCCACTTCGTAAGTCCTCCGGTCTTCCGGAAGCTTCGTGGCAAAATAGGACCACGGGCGTTAATTTCGTCCAATTCCGAGAATATTTCCTTACTAGGATTTCTGAAACCAAAAACAGCGAGAAAACAACAAGCGGCTCTTCGGCATCTCGTTAATAGGTTAGTGCCGGAAAATGCATAAATATGACATAAAGTATGCATAAAACATGTAGATATCATCAATAATGTGGCATGGAACATAAGAAATTATCGATACGTCGGAGACGTATCAGCATCCCCAAGCTTAGTTCTGCTCGTCCCGAGCGGAGTAAACGATAACAAAGATAATTTCCGGAGTGACATGCCATCATAACCTTGATCATACTATTGTAAGCATATGTAATGAATGCAGCGATCAAAACAATGGTAATGACATGAGTAAACAAATGAATCATAAAGCAAAGACTTTTCATGAATAGTACTTTCAAGACAAGCATCAATAAGTCTTGCATAAGAGTTAACTCATAAAGCAATAAATCAAAGTAAAGGTATTGAAGCAACACAAAGGAAGATTAAGTTTCAGCGGTTGCTTTCAACTTATAACATGTATATCTCATGGATATTGTCAATGTAAAGTAATATAACAAGTGCAATATGCAAGTATGTAGGAATCAATGCACGAGTTCACACAAGTGTTTGGTTCTTGAGGTGGAGAGAGATAGGTGAACTGACTCAACATAAAAGTAAAAGAAAGGCCCTTCGCGAGAGGGAAGCATTGATTGCTATATTTTTGCTAGAGCTTTGGTTTTGAAAACAAGAAACAATTTTGTCAACGGTAGTAATAAAGCATATGTATCATGTAAATTATATCCTACAAGTTGCAAGCCTCATGCATAGTATACTAATAGTGCCCGCACCTTGTCCTAATTAGCTCGGATTACCGGGATTATCATCGCAATACATATGATTTAACCAAGTGTCACAAAGGGGTACCTCTATGCCGCCTGTACAAATGTCTAAGGAGAAAGCTCGCATTGGATTTCTCGCTTTTGATTATTCTCAACTTAGACATCCATACCGGGACAACATAGACAACAGATAATGGACTCCTCTTTAATGCATAAGCATGTAGCAACAATTAATGTTCTCATATGAGATTGAGGATATATGTCCAAAGCTGAAACTTCCACCATGGATCATGGCTTTAGTTAGCGGCCCAATGTTCTTCTCTAACATTATGCATGCTCTAACCATTAAATGAGTGGTAAATCTCCCTTACTTCAGACAAGACGAACATGCATAGCAACTCACATGATATTCAACAAAGAGTAGTTGATGGCGTCCCCGGGAACATGGTTATCGCACAACAAGCAACTTAATAAGAGATAAAGTGCATAAGTACATATTCAATACCACAATAGTTTTTAAGCTATTTGTCCCATGAGCTATATATTGCAAAGGTAAAGGATGGAAATTTTAAAGGTAGCACTCAAGCAATTTACTTTGGAATGGCGGAGAAATACCATGTAGTAGGTAGGTATGGTGGACACAAATGGCATAGTGGTTGGCTCAAGGATTTTGGATGCATGAGAAGTATTCCCTCTCGATACAAGTTTTAGGCTAGCAAGGTTATTTGAAACAAACACAAGGATGAACCGGTGCAGCAAAACTCACATAAAAGACATATTGTAAACATTATAAGACTCTACACCGTCTTCCTTGTTGTTCAAACTCAATACTAGAAATTATCTAGACTTTAGAGAGACCAATTATGCAAACCAAATTTTAGCAAGCTCTATGTATTTCTTCATTAATAGGTGCAAAGTATATGATGAAAGAGCTTAAACATGAGCACAACAATTGCCAAGTATCAAATTATTCAAGACATTTTAGAATTACTACATGAAGCATTTCCCGATTCCAACCATATAACAATTTAACGAAGAAGATTCAACCTTCGCCATGAATACTATGAGTAAAGCCTAAGGACATATTTGTCCATATGCAACAGCGGAGCGTGTCTCTCTCCCACACAATCAATGCTAGGATCCATTTTATTCAAACAAAAACAAAAACAAAAACAAACCGACGCTCCAAGTAAAGCGCATAAGATGTGATGGAATAAAAATATAGTTTCAGGGGAGGAACCTGATAATGTTGTCGATGAAGAAGGGGATGCCTTGGGCATCCCCAAGCTTAGACGCTTGAGTCTTCTTGAAATATGCAGGGGTGAACCACCGGGGCATCCCCAAGCTTAGAGCTTTCACTCTCCTTGATCATATTGTATCATCTCCCTCTCTTGATCCTTGAAAACTTCCTCCACACCAAACTCAAAACAACTCATTAGAGGGTTAGTGCACAATCAAAATTTACATGTTCAGAGGTGACATAATCATTCTTAACACTTCTGGATATTGCAAAAAGCTACTAAAAGTCAATGGAATAGAAAAATCCATCAAGCATATCAAAACAGGCAATGCGAAATAAAAGGCAGAATCTGTCAAAACAGAGCAGTTCGTAAAGACGAATTTTATTGAGGCACCATACTTGCTCAAATGAAAATTCTCAAATTGAATGAAAGTTGCGTACATATCTGAGGATCACTCACGTAAATTGGCATAATTTTCTGAGTTACCTACAGAGAATTAGGCCCAGATTCGTGACGGCAAGAAATCTGTTTCTGCGCAGTAATCCAAATCTAGTATGAACCTTACTATCAAAGACTTTACTTGGCACAACAATGCAATAAAACTAAGATAAGGAGAGGTTGCTACAGTAGTAACAACTTCCAAGACTCAAAACAAAATTACTGTAGTAAAATAAACACATGGGTTATCTCCCAAGAAGTGCTTTCTTTATAGCCATTAAGATGGGCTCAACAGTTTTAATGATGCACTCGCAAGAGATAGTATTTGAAGCAAAAGAGAGCATCAAGAGGCAAATTCAAAACAAATTTAAGCCTAACATGCTTCCTATGAAAAGGAATCTTGTAAATAAACAAATTCATGAAGCATGATGCAACAAGCATAGAAAGATAAAACAAGTGCAACTTCAAAAATTTCAGCATATAGAGAGGTGTTTTAGTAACATGAAAATTTCTACAACCATATTTTCCTCTCTCATAATAATATCCAGTAGTATCATGAGCAAACTCAACAATATAAGTATCACATAAAACATCTTTATTCACATGCATAAAAGTATCATTACCCTCCACATAAGCATAGTCAATTTTATTGGTAATAGTGGGAGCAAATTCAACAAAGTAGCTATCATTATTATTCTCATCATCAAATATAGGAGGCATATTGTAATCATAATCAAATTTATCCTCCATAACAGGCGGTACTAAAAGACTACTATCATTATAATCATCATAAATAGGAGGCAAAGTATCATCAAAGTAAATTTTCTCCTCAATGCTTGGGGGACTAAAAATATCACACTCATCAAAACCAGCTTCCCCAAGCTTAGAATTTTCCATGGCATTAGCAACAATGGTGTTCAAAGCATTCATAGTAATAACATTCCCATTAGCATGCATATAAAGTTCCATGGGTTTTTTAATTCTCTCTTCAAACACATCATGTCCTAATTCAAGATAAAGTTCATAAAGATCTCTCATATTTTTGTTGTTCTCCATTAAGCCTAACTAGTGAAATCACACAACTTAGTATTCTCAACAGTACCCATTTTAGCAGTAGTAAATAAAGCAAACTAAATAAGTAAATGCAAGTAACTAATTTTTTTGTGTTTTTGATATAGAGAACAAGACAGTAAATAAAGTAAAGCTAGCAACTAATTTTTTTGTGTTTTGATATAAGTGCAGCAAACAAGAAAGTAAATAAAATAAAGCAAGACAAAAACAAAGTAAAGAGATTGGATTGTGGAGACTCCCCTTGCAGCGTGTCTTGATCTCACCGGCAACGGCGCCAGAAAAAGAGCTTGATTACGCGTAATTAACACGTCCGTTGGGAACCCCAAGAGGAAGGTATGATGCGCACAGCAGCAAGTTTTCCCTCAGTAAGAAACCAAGGTTATCGAACCAGTAGGAGCCAATAAGCACGTTGAAGGTTGATGGCGGCGGGATGTAGTGCGGCGCAACACCAGGGATTCCGGCGCCAACGTGGAACCTGCACAACACAACCAAAGTACTTTGCCCCAACGAAACAGTGAGGTTGTCAATCTCACCGGCTTGCTGTAACAAAGGATTAGATGTATAGTGTGGATGATGATTGTTTCCAGAAAACAGTAGAACAAGTATTGCAGTAGATTGTATTCGATGTAAAAGAATGGACCGGGGTCCAAAGTTCACTAGAGGTGTCTCTCCCATAAGATAAAAAGCATGTTGGGTGAACAAATTACAGTTGGGCAATTGACAAATAGAGAGGGCATGACCATGCACATACATGATATGATGAGCATTGTGAGATTTAATTGGGCATTACGACAAAGTACATAGACCGCTATCCAGCATGCATCTATGCCTAAAAAGTCCACCTTCAGGTTATCATCCGAACCCCTTCCGAGTATTAAGTTGCAAACAAAAGACAATTGCATTAAGTATGGTGCGTAATGTAATCAATAACTACATCCTCGGACATAGCATCAATGTTTTATCCCTAGTGGCAACAACACATCCATAACGTTAGAACTTTCTCGTCACCGTCCCGGATTTAATGGAGGCATGAACCCACTATCGAGCATAAATACTCCCTCTTGGAGTTAAGAGTAAAAACTTGGCCGTAGCCTCTACTAATAACGAGAGAGCATGCAAGATCATAAACAACACATAGGTAATAGATTGATAATCAACATAACATAGTATTCTCTATCCATCGGATCCCAACAAACACAACATATAGCATTACGGATAGATGATCTTGATCATGTTAGGCAGCTCACAAGATCCGACAATGAAGCACATAAGGAGAAGACGACCATCTAGCTACTGCTATGGACCCATAGTCCAGGGGTGAACTACTCACTCATCACTCCGGAGGCGACCATGGCGGTGAACAGATCCTCCGGGAGATGATTCCCCTCTCCGGCGGGGTGCCGGAGGCGATCTCCCGAATCCCCCGAGATGGGATTGGCGGCGGCGGCGTCTCCGGAAGGTTTTCCGTATCGTGGCTCTCGATACCGGGGGTTTCGCGACGAAGACTATATGTAGGCGGAAGGGCGAGGTAAAGGGGCGTCACGAGGGCCCACACACCAGGGCCGCGCGGCCGGGGCCCGTGCCGCGCCGCCCTGTTGTGTCGCCACCTCGTGGCCCCACTTCGTAAGTCCTCCGGTCTTCCGGAAGCTTCGTGGCAAAATAGGACCCCGGGCGTTGATTTCGTCCAATTCCGAGAATATTTCCTTACTAGGATTTCGAAACCAAAAACAGCAGAAAACAAGAATCGGCTCTTCGGCATCTCGCTAATAGGTTAGTGCCGGAAAATGCATAAATATGACATAAAGTATGCATAAAACATGTAGATATCATCAATAATGTGGCATGGAACATAAGAAATTATCGATACGTCGGAGACGTATCACTGTCCAAACTCATCAAGTGGCTCGAGACCACGCCCGATCGCTTCCTCGACTGGAAGGACTCGGCTGCGCGTGCTGGGGCCGACATGGCGTGTCCTTCGTGATGTCTTGGTATGATGAAGTCAGCCTTGACCAGTTGGAGAACCGGCGGGCCGACCTGGAGGAAAAGCTCAGTGCGGAGACTAAGACCGCCCGGCTTGCCCGTGCCTGCGCCATCGCCGACTTCGTCAACAAGGGCACCTTCATCGAGGACCCGAATCCGCCTTCAGAGGGCGAGGAGGAGGAGTCCGAAAATGAAGAGATGGAGGACGCGCCAGATGCGCCCGAGACGGATCCGGCGGCCGGCTCGTCAGATGCTCCTCCGGCTGGTCCTCCGCCAGTCGGCGCTTAGCTTTTACCTGTTTATGTTTTCGCTTTTGCAAGACAATTTATTAAATCCCCGGAATGCCGCGTGCATATGTAAGACAATATTAATATCTTTTTATTAAGTCACACTTTAATGTGTTTTGTTAATCATTTGTGTGCCGGCTGCTTTCCCTTAGTTCGTTCGCTTTTTCCCATCCGCCCCACTCTTTGGCTTTGCTCTTGCCGATCGTACGTCCGACTTGCGATCCGTCGCCGGATCAAGAGCGTGCCGCTGGGTGAGGCCGATAGTATTTCAGTCGAACGAGCCGAGTTCAGCAATTCGGTACTTTTATGAAAAGTTGTACAAGGGTCAATTCGCCTTCACTCTTTCCCTTAGCCGTCTTTCGCGTGCCGGTTCCTTAAACCTCTGCCCCCGCCAGCCGGACAGCCAGGTTGCGGTCTGTAGCCGGATCGGGAGCCGGCTGTCGGGAAACCGAATCACGGTACTGAGCCGGCCGCGTGAGAGGGTGCAAGCCAATCGGCGATAGCAATAGAGTACGCGAAAAACTTGTTGAAATCGACGCTCTTGGCGTTTGCTTTTTCATAGCTTACAAAAGGAGTACAAGGGATACATACATTCCTTCTCTCAAGTATAAAATGGGCGAAGCAAGTTGACATTCCAGGGACGCTTAGTCTCCTCGTCAGTCTTGTTTGACTTGTTTTTCTTAGCCTCTTGGGCATCTATGAGATAGTAGGAATCGTTGCCTACCGCCTTGCTCGCGATAAAGGGACCCTCCCATGGGGATGACAGTTTATGTTGTCCGGCTGTTTGTTGGATCAGCCGGAGCACTAGGTCTCCTTCTCGGAATGCTAAGGGCTGGACCTTCCGGCTGTGATAGCATCGGAGGCTTTGCTGGTAAATGGTAGATCTGGACACGGCCAGCAGTCGGGCCTCTTCGACCAGGTCGACTCCATCTTCACGAGCTTCTTTAGCTTCAGCTTCTGTGTACAGCTTGATTCTTGGCGCGTCGTGCTCGATATCAGTCGGCAGGACGGCTTCGGTCCCATATACGAGGAAGAATGGTGTGTAGCCGACAGAGCGGTTTGGCGTGGAGCGCAGGCTCCAGAGTACATTGGGCAGCTCTTCAATCCAGCAGCCGGCTGCTCGCTCGAGTGGCTCCACTAGTCGGGGCCGGATGCCGGCTAGGATCAAGCCGTTGGCTTTCTCCACTTGTCCATTGGACTCCGGATGTGCTACGGACGCTAGGTCCATTCGGACCCCCATTTCCTCGCAATAGCGAGAGAAGATGCCTTGGGCGAAGTTGCTGCCGTTGTCGGTGATGATGCTATGGGGGTAGCCATATCTCACGATGATTTCCTTGAGGAATGTTACGGCTGTGGAGCCGTCCAGCTTCTTGATCGGCTTGGCCTCAATCCACTTGGTGAATTTGTCAATCATTACTAAGAGGTGCGTCATGCCGCCTCGGGCAGTTCTGAACGGGCCCACCATATCCAAGCCCCATACGGCGAATGGCCAAGTGATGGGGATGGTTTTCAAGGCGGAAGCCGGCGAGTGCCTTTTCTTGGCGAAGCGCTGGCAGCCGTTGCATTTCTTCACCAATTCTTCTGCGTCTCTGAGCGCAGTCGGCCAGTAAAAACCGTGCCAGAAGGCTTTGCCTACTATGGCTCTGGAGGAGGCGTGGTGGCCGCACTCTCCCTGATGGATTTTCCGTAGGAGTTCAATCCCTTCAGCCGGCTCGACACACCGCTGGAACACCCCACTTACGCTGTGTTTGTACAGCTGGTGGTTGATGATGGTATAGGCCTTGGCCCTTCTCTCAATCTGCCTGGCTTGGACCCTGTCATTGGGCAGCACACCATCGGCGAGGTAGGAGAGGAATTCTTGTGCCCATGATGGTACGCATCTTATCTCGAATACGCTAACCAACAGGGCCTCCTGCGTGGGAGCTTCCGGATTCGACTGCATGGTCGCCGGGTTCGGCTGTGAAGCCGGCGAGTTCGGCTGAGAAGCCCCCGAGTTTGGCTGAGAAGCCCCTGGGTTGGACTGAGAAGACCCCGGGTTCGGCTGTGGAGCCTCCGGGTTTGGCTGAGAAGCTCCCGACTTGGGCGATGAAGCCCCCGGGTTTGACTGAGGAGCCCCCGGGTCAGCCGGCACGAATATGGAATCCGAGTCCGGTGATGGTATGATGGACGGCTTCCGCAAATGCGCGAGGGCGACGCCTGGTGGGATTGCTTGCCGAGTTGAGCCTATCTTGGATAGGGCGTCAGCCGCCTCGTTGTTTGCTTGCGGCACATGATGGAATTCACAACCATCAAACAAGCCGGATAGCTGCTGGACGTGGAAGCGGTATGAGGCCATGTTGGCGTCCTTCGCGTCCCAGTCGCCAGACGCTTGCTGTATAACCAAGTCGGAGTCGCCGAAGCAAAGAATGCGACACACGCCAATCTCCTTGGCCAGCTTCAGCCCATGAATGAGCGCTTCGTACTCCGCCACATTGTTGGATGCGGCGAAGTGAATCTGCAGGACATAGTCCAGTCGGTCTCCCTTGGGAGAGGTGACGACGATGCCGGCTCCCAAGCCGTTGCGCATCTTCGAGCCGTCGAAGTGCAACTTCCAGTGTGTGGAGTCAGGCACAGGCGGCAGGTATTGCATCTCGGCCCAGTCGACGAAGAAGTCCGCGAGGATCTGCGACTTGATGGCCGTGCGTGCTTCGTAGAGGATGGTGTGGGCGGCCAGCTCCAGGGCCCACTTGGCAACCCGACCATTGGCGTCTTTTCTGCCACTGATTTCCGCCAAAGGTGCTGTGGCCACCACCTTGATGGGGTGCTCTTGGAAGTAGTGCCTGAGCTTCTTGGCCGCCATGTACACGCTGTAGGTGACTTTCTGGTAGTGGGGGTAGTTTTGCTTCGACTGGGAAAACACCTCGCTGAGGTAGTAGACTGGGCGCTGAACCGGTTGCTCCTTGCTGGCTTCCTTGCGCTCCACCACCAGGACAACGCTAACCACACAATTGGTGGCAGCGATGTACAACAGCATCGGCTCCATTGAAGCTGGCGATGCGAGGATGGGTGCGGTTGAGAGCACACACTTTAAATCACGGAAGGCTTCATCCGCCTGCGGTGACCAGACAAATTTGTCCGACTTCTTGAGCAACTGGTACAGGGGCAGTGCCTTCTCTCCCAGCCGGCTGACGAAGCGGCTCAAGGAGGCTAGGCAACCGGTGAACTTCTGGACGTCCTTGAGGCACTGCGGCAGTTCCATCTTCTCTAGGGCACTGATCTTCTCCGGGTTGGCTTCGATCCCTCGCTGAGAGACGAGGTAGCAAAGGAGTTGGCTGGCTGGCACGCCGAAAGTGCATTTGGCCGGGTTGAGCTTCATCCGGAATCTTCTCAGATTGGTGA
The DNA here is from genome assembly GCF_022539505.1 of Lolium rigidum. Classification (NCBI taxonomy): domain Eukaryota; kingdom Viridiplantae; phylum Streptophyta; class Magnoliopsida; order Poales; family Poaceae; genus Lolium; species Lolium rigidum. The sequence goes on along the minus strand of NC_061509.1, from coordinate 97,909,354 downwards.
AGGTCTCTCATCAGATCGTCAAGGAGGGTACGCGTCTCCTTGGTTTTCACGACGACATCGTCCACGTATGCGTGAACATTTCTGCCGATTTGCTCTTGTAAGCATTTCTGCATGCACCTTTGGTAGGTGGCGCCTGCATTTTTCAAGCCGAATGGCATAGTCGTATAGCAATAAGCCCCGTACAGGGTAATGAACGAAGTCTTTATTTGATCATCCGGATTCAAAGGAATCTGGTGGTAGCCTGAATAGGCGTCTAAAAAAGACAACAGTTCACAGCCGGCGGTCGAATCTATGACTTGATCTATGCGCGGCAGGGGGAAGGGGTCCTTCGGGCACGCCTTGTTCAGGCTGGTGTAGTCGATACACATGCGCCAGGAGCCGTTCTTCTTCAGGACCAGGACCGGGTTCGCCAACCAGTCCGGGTGCAGTACTTCCATGATGAAGTCGGCTGCGAGCAGCCGGGCGATTTCTTCACCGATGGCCTTCCTTCTTTCTTCGGCGAAGCGATGGAGGGGTTGCTTCACCGGCTTGGCTTCAGGCCTGACGTGGAGGTGGTGCTCAGCCAACTCCCTCGGCACACCCGGCATGTCCCTTGGAGACCATGCAAAGATGTCCCGATTCTCAGGGAGGAAGCTGGTGAGCTCGCTTTCCTATTTGCTGTTCAAGCCGGCACCGATGGTGACGTACTTGTCCGGCTGCGCCGGGTCCAGCAGGATCTTTTTGGTGTTGTTGGCCGGCTGGAAGTGAGTCGTCCCAGCCGGGTTGTCTACAGCCGGCATGTCCGACTGCGCGGCCTTGGCCAGGGCGACAGCGTCGTGGATGAGCTGCTTCTCGGTGGCGATGACCAGCGTCTGGGCCATCTTGGAGCTCTTCGTGGCGCACTCCATGGAGCGGCGATAGTCGCCGGCTACGGTGATGACCCCCTTTGGGCCAGGCAGCTTCATCCTCAGCTACCCGTAGTGGGGCACCGCCATGAACTTGGTCAGGGCCGGCCGGCCCAGGGGCGCGTGGTAGGGGCTGACGAGGTCCACCACCTCGAACTCAATCTTCTCGGTGCGGAAGTGGTCCGGCTTCCCGAACATGACCTCGAGCGTGATCCGGCCGATCGGCTGGCAGCAGTGGCCTGGCACGATGCCATGGAAGATTGTAGGGGTGGGGCGCAACTCGGCCTCCTGAATGCCCAGCTTGCGGGCTGTGTCGCGGTAGAGGATGTTGATGCTGCTGCCCCGTCGATGAAGACGCGCGAGAAGCACACGCTGCGCCGGTTCGTGCCGATGGTGGGGTTGAGGACCATGGCGTAGCTGCCCGGCTTCGGCAGGACAGCCGGTGTGTCGCGGCGATAAAAAGTGATGGCCTGCTCTGACCAGTTTAGGTACTGGGGGACCGGCGGTATGACCGCGTTGACCTCGAGGGAACGGCACTGCTGGCTCATCTTGTCCTCGGGCTCGGGGGTGAAGATGATGTAGGTGGCATCCTCGGCCAGGTATCGGCCATGCTGCACTTGGTTAGCCTTGTGGTTCTCGAGGTTGGCGTTCTCTGCGCCGGCTTGGCCACCCGGCCCGCCGGCTGGTGGAGGCGGGGGTGGAGGGGGTAGCGGTTCTCCGCTTGTCAGCCGCTTCATGAAGTGGCACTCGCGGGTGGTGTGGTTGGAGGGGTTCTTGCCGCTGTGGTACTTGCACGGCACATCAAGCATTTGCTCAAAGGTGAACTTCGGCTTCCAGGGCCGGTCCTGCTTCTGGCGCCGGATGCCGCCAGCGGCCGCATGGTCCGACACGGCTGCCACATGGGCGGAACCGTAACGTCGGTCCGGCTGGTCGCTGTGCTGCTTGCCGCGGTAGTTGTCCCGCCGACTACCATGAGAGGCGCCCTCGGGCGGCTTGTTCTCGGTCGGCCTGTGGTTGTCCCGCCTGGACGGAGCCGGCGAAGCTTCAGCCGGAGCCTTGCCGGCTTTCTCAGCCAGCGCATACTTGTCCGCGATGGCCATGAGGGAGGCCATGGTCTTGGGCTCGCTGCGGCGCAGCTTGTGCCACAGCATGGTGTTGGGCCGGCAGCCGCCCATGAAGAAGCTGATGGCTTGGATCTCGTGCACACCCTCGCAAGAGTTGCGCATCTCGCACCAGCGCGTTAGGTACGCGCGATCCGTCTCGTCCGGGCCCTGCTTGCACATCTCCAGCTGCTGAGGGCGACCCGGCCGGTGAAGTTGCTGACGAAGGCTTCCTCGAAATCAAGCCAGCCGTTGATGCTGCCGGCTGGCAGGTTGTTGAGCCAGGTGCGGGCGGAGCCGACCAGCATCAGGGGGAGTAGCATACCGCCCAGCGCTTGTTGCCCCTGGCGATGCCGACTGCGGTGGAGTAGTCCAGCAGCCAGTCCTCCGGCTTGGCAGTGCCGTCGTACTTGGGGGTGTCGCGGGGGAGCACGAAGCCGTCGATCATGGGCTCGTTGGCGATGCGGGGCCCGAAGCACTTTGGGCCGGTTGGCCCTTCTTCTTCCGCGATGCGGGATTCCACGAGCCGGTCGAGGCGGTCTCGGGCGTCAACCGGCTCGACGCACGGACCCAGCCGGGAGCGTGCCGGCTGGCGAGCGCCGCTTGCTTCTGGAGTCGGCCGGTGCTGGCGTCTTGGCGCCGGCTGCTCGGAGTCTTGCTCCTGGTTCCGGCTTGGTGGTGGCCGGCTGCGGCCGCTGTTGCCGCTTCCCGGCCGGCTTGTCCGGCTGGAGCTTGCGTGTGTGGCGCGGGAGTCCCGACGCCACCTTGGCACTGGTGAGGAGGACTCGGCCGTATCTCTGGGGCCGTCCCTGTCGTTGCCTGCGGCACCACGAGCTTGAGAAGCTCTGGGAGCGTTGGCGTACCTGGGGTTCTTCGCCTGTTCGGCTGCGGCGTGGCACAACTCAGCCACCCGCCTCGTCTGGCGGCGTAGCTCCTCTCCTTCGAGGAGGCTCAGCTCTTCTGCGGCGGCTTCGGCAGCGCGCATGTTCTTGTCGGGGTGTTGTAGATCGGCAGCTCCGCGGACGGAGCCGGCGCTTCCGCACCATCGCGGTCGATTTCGGCGGCTAGGCCGCCTCCTCTCCGGCGAATCTGGCCGGCTCGGCTTGGGTTGTCGCCGCCTGGCGTGAAGCCGTGAGCGCGGTCATACTCGCGCCGGGTGATTTCCAGCTGGCGCTTGGCGGCAGCTATCTCTTCAGCCTGCCTGAGGAGGAGCTGGCGGTGCGCCTCTAGATCCGCCTCGATGGTGGTGGGGTCGCCGCCTGCGGTGAGCGGGGAGCTCAACTTTGCCCGGACTTCGTCCAACCGGGATGGTGGTGGTGGCGCTTTGGGGCCGGAGCCGGAGGCGTGGCCGTCGACGTTGCGCTCCAGGTCCGGGCCGCGGACGCGCGTGGACTTGGTGACCTGCTCGTCACCGGCTGCCATGACCTGCACGATGCAGGGGCTGGCGAGAGTGTTGCTGGCGCCGGCTCCTGGTGGAGGGCTTGCACAGCGCAGCACCTGCCGCGGGTAGCGCGGCGGTGCGACGGTTGCGACGTAAACGTCGTGTCCGCCGAAGGAGATGACGCTGCCGCCGGCAGGGAAAGGCATGTCGGCGAAGCAGCCAGCGTTGTCGCTGACGTAGTCGAGGGAGCCGAATCTCCAAATCAAGCCTGAAGCGACTCGCTCGCCGGTGGTGATGGTGAGGCCCGTCTGGATGAAGACACCGGCCGCAGACGCTGAAGGCCCCACGGTGGGCGCCAAATGACGTGGTATCGTCACGACATATGCCATAGGGTGGCTAATGAGAGTGGTTCCTAGTATGGTCTACGGTGGTATCCGGATGCGGGTATGGGAACGAGCGACACGGCGACGTACCCAGGTTCGAGGCCCTCATGTGGAGGTAACACCTCTACTCCTGCTATGAGTGTATAAGTGATATCACAGTACAATGGTGCTCCTTGAGCTGTATCCGGCTGCTCCTGGGAGGCTAAGGTAGACGAAGGTCTCTCTCACAGGGCAGCGCTAAGACTAGAATGAATGAAAGGATCGATCGTCCCCCGCACGAGAGGGGTAGCGCAGCTTATATAGACGCTGGCATTATACAAAGAAGTCCCTATGACCTACTGGCCGGCTGGCCGGCTCCGGCTTCCCGCTCCTTCCCGAGGCGCCGCTGTCAGGAGCCGTTAGGCGTGGAAGCCTTGTCTTGTCTCCTTCCGAAGTCAGCGATATGGAGAGGAGGTGTCCCTATCGCCATCGATGGCATGTAGCCGTACGGCGCGGCGTGAGCCATAATGGCGTGTCCGGCTGAGGCACTGTTGCTCTACAGTGCCCCGTACTTTACGGAGGGTGAGATCATCGTGGACTTTAGCAGCCGGATCACCTTTCCAGTTCCTTCTCCTGCAAGGCTCGCCAGCTTCGAGCCGGTCAGGGAGAGACAACCCAAGTCGGATATGGCAAGTTGAAGCCGGCCCAGCCACAGCGCAGACGGCTATGGCTAGACCAGCGTGGACTTTGAATAAGCCGGCTCCCAAGGCAGCCGGCCACGGCTCCAGCCGGCCTTTGCCGCGGGCCAGCCGGCCTTGAGCTAGCTGTTCTCAGTCTTTTGCCCTACCCGGGGTCTTCCCCCCGACAACACTAGAGTCAATAATCTAGATTACATGGTAATGTACCTAACACCCATGGCGTTCTGGTGTAGGTCATGTTTTCCTCTAGGGAGAGCTTTAGTCAACGGATCCGCCACATTTAGATCTGTGTGTACTTTGCAAATCTTTATGTCACCATCTTCGACATACTCGCGAATCACATGAAAGCGCAACTTGATATGCTTCAGCTTCTTGTGTGACCTTGGCTCTTGTGCATTGGCTATGGCACCCATGTTATCACAATATATGGTTAATGGGTCCAATGCACTAGGAACCGCACCAAGCTCAGTAAAAAACCTCTTCATCCATATCGCTTCTGATGAAGCCTCCGAAGCCGCTATGTATTCAGATTCAGTTGAAGACTTCGCCACCACGCTCTGCTTAGCACTCATCCAGCTTACTGCAGCACCATTCAAAATAAACACGTACCCAGATTGAGACTTAGAGTCTTCTGGATCAGTGTTCCAACTAGCATCGGTGTAACTGGTTACAGCGAGCTCTTGGTCACCTCCATAACAAAGAAACATATCCTTAGTCCTTTACAAGTACTTCAGGATATTCTTGACCACTGTCCAGTGTTCCATTCCTGGATCACTTTGATATCTGCTGGTCAAACTAACAACGTGTGTGATATCCGGTCTAGTACACAACATGGCATACATGATAGAGCCTACTGCCGAAGCATAGGGGATCTTGTTCATCCTTTCTCTTTCTTCTGCCGTAGCCGGACCTTGAGTTTTACTCAAGACCTTACCTGGCAACATGGGCAAGAACCCTTTCTTGCTTTCATCCATTCTAAACTTCTTTATAATCTTGTCCAGGTATGTACTCTGTGAAAGCCCTATTAGGCGTCTTGATCTATCTCTATAAATCTTGATACCTAAAATATATGCTGCTTCTCCAAGGTCTTTCATTGAAAAACACTTATTCAAAATAACCTTTAACACTGCTTAGAAGTTCTATATCATTCCCAATCAACAATATGTCATCTACATATAGTATTAGGAATGCTACAGAGCTCCCACTCACTTTCTTGTAAATACACGCCTCACCATGAGTCTGTATAAATCCGAAGTCTTTGATCACCTTATCAAAGCGTCGGTTCCAATTCCGGGATGCTTGCTTCAGTCCATAAATGGAACGCTAAAGTTTGCATACCTTGTCAGCATTTTTAGGATCGACAAAACCTTTGGGTTGTACCATATACAACTCTTCCTCAATGTCAACATTAAGGAACAATGTTTTGACATCCATCTGCCAAATCTCATAATCGAAAAATGCAGCGATTGCTAACAAAATCCTCACAGACTTTAGCTTCGCTACAGGTGAGAAGGTCTCATTGTAGTCAACTCCTTGAATTTGTCGAAACCCCTTCGCGACAAGCCGAGCTTTATAGACAGTAATATTACCATCAGCATCTATTTTTATTCTGAAGATCCATTTATTCTCGACAGCATTGCGGCTATCAGGTAAGTCTACCAAAGTCCATACTTGGTTATCATACATGGATCCCATTTCGGATTTCATGGCCTCTTTCCATTTGTTGGAATCTGGGCTCATCATTGCTTCCTCATACGTCGCAGGGTCTTCATCATTGTTATCCACAATCATGACATTTAGACAGGGGTCATACCAATCAGGAGTGGTACGAGCCCTCGTTGATCTGCGAGGTTCAGTAGCTTCTTCGTTCGAAGTTTCATGATCATCATCATTTGCTTCCTCTCTTATCGTTGCAGGCTACACAGGAACATCTTCCGGCGTTGCGCTACTCTGATCTCCGAGAGAAGGTTCAATAACCTTGTCGAGTTCTACTTTCCTTCCAGTCACTTCTTTCGAGAGAAACTCCTTCTCAAGAAAGGATCCGTTCTTGGCAACGATAACTTTGCCTTCGGATCTGTGATAGAAGGTATACCCAATAGTTTCCTTAGGGTATCCTATGAAGATGCATTTCTCCGCTTTGGGTTCAAGCTTGTCAGGTTGTAACTTCTTTACATGAGCCTCACAACCCAAAATTTTAAGGAACGACAGCTTAGGTTTCTTACCAAACCATAATTCATACGATGTCGTTTCAACGGATTTAGATGGTGCCCTATTTAAAGTGAATGCGGCTGTCTCTAAAGCATAACCCCAAAATGATAACGACAAATCGGTAAGAGACATCATAGACCGAACCATATCTAAGAGAGTTCGATTACGACGTTCGGATACACCATTGCGTTGTGGTGTTCCCGACAGTGTCAACTACGAAAGTATTCCGCATTTCTTTAAATGCATGCCAAACTCATAACTCAGATATTCACCTCCGCGATCAGAACGCAGAAATTTAATCTTCTTGTTACGGTGGTTCTCTACTTCACTTTGGAATTCCTTAAACTTCTCGAAAGTTTCGGACTTATGTTTCATAAAGTAAATATACCCCTATCTACTCAGATCATCCGTGAAGGTTAGAACATAACGATAACCACCGCGTGATGCTACACTCATTGGTCCGCACACATCGGTATGTATGATTTCCAATAAGTCTGTAGCTCGCTCTATTATACCAGAGAATGGAGTCTTAGTCATTTTACCCATTAGACATGCTTCGCATCTATCAAGTGATTCAAAATCAAGTGATTCAAGAAGTCCATCGGAATGGAGTTTCTTCACGCGCTTCACTCCAATATGACCAAGACGACAGTGCCACGTGTAAGTAGAATTATCATTCAATTTAATTCGTTTAGCATCAATGTTATGAACATGTGTATCACTACTATCGAGATTTAACAGGAATAAACCATTCATCTCAGGTGCATGACCATAAAAGATATTACTCATATAAATCGAACAACCATTATTCTCTGATTTAAACGAGTAACCGTGTTGCAATAAATAAGATCCAGATATAATGTTCATGCTTAACGTATGCACCAAATAACAATTATTTAGATTTAAAACTAATCCCGAAGGTAGATGTAGAGGGAGTGTACCGATAGCGATCACATCAACCTTGGATCCATTTCCAACGCGCATAGTCACCTCGTCCCTTGCTAGTCTTCGTTTATTCTGCAGCTCATGTTTCGAGTTACAAATGTGAGCAACCGAACTAGTATCAAATACCCAGACACTACTATGATTACTAGTAAGATAAACATCAATAACATGTACATCATATATACCTTGTCCGCTCTTCAGAGCGGACAGGTACTTGGGGAAATTACGCTTCCAGTGCCCTTCTTCCTTGCAGTAATAGCACAGAGTATCAGGCTTAGGGCCAGCCTTGGGCTTCTTAGGAGGCGCAGCAGCTTTCTTGTCGCCCTTCTTGAAGTTGTCATTCTTGTTTGGTTTGCCCTGCTTCTTGAAACTAGTGGTCTTCTTGACCATCAACACTTGGTGCTCTTTCTGTATCTCCACCTCAGCAGGTTTCAGCATGGAGAAGCGTTCAGGTAACTCTTTGTTCATGTTCTGCATGTTGTAGTTCATCACGAAGTTCTTATAACTAGGTGGCAGTGATTGAAGGACACGATGAATACCCAGCTGGTTACGAATCACAATTCCCAAGTCACTGAGCTTCTTCGCGTGCCTAGACATTTTGAGCACGTGCTCGCTAACGGAGTGTAGTGACCCTGCATATCACTGCATGTTGTAGTATGCTGGCCGTGGATATAACATATGCGAAGTACCAATCCACAAATATCACATCCTTCAGAGTGGTACAACAGAAACATAGCTGGTCCAAACTTACTCACTTAATATTATTACAAGCCAAAAGTGAACATCATAAGGGAGCTCCTCTTGAGTCCGCAGAGGATAACTCGGAAGTTCCAGTCGAACTTCTCTAAGCCTACGCACTATGGGTAGGACTATACTAAGAACCATGACTACCCGAGCAGCTTATTCTATATTGTTCGGTGCTACCCGACTGCGATCACCGGACCCTACTAGTTTATGCCTCCTCCTCAGTCTCGTTGGTGCCGAACTCGATCAGGTAGTCCACTCCTTTGACGCCTGCAGAGAGATCTGGTTCCTCGTAGTAGACGTCATCCACGTAGTTTGCCTCCTCGGGTTCCCCTCAATGCTGTTCTGGAAATCTAAGCATGGGATTTGAAGAGGGATGAGTACGAGCGTACTCAACAAGTTCATTATAGGAAAGAGGTGTCTTATGCACTAGCTACAACCATGAACCAGAAACTCAAAGGCCATGCAGAAAGTCAAAGGCCATGCAGGTTTTTGTAAACATTTCTTCAAAAGGTTGCTTTTATTCTAAAGAGCTATGTCCGCTAGTCTTCACCAGTTGATAGAACTTCATGGAGTTCCTTTCCAGCCGCGTTCGCAGTTCCCAATAAAGCAATGCTTCACCCCTAAAAGAAGCTTTTGATGCCCACAAGTTCGGGCAAATCACCTTTAGGCACATGGCTCTTGTTTTTCCTCTTCAAAATTTTACACAAAATCACATGGGTGGATAGCTTAAAGATAAAAGTTACAAACTAATAGACAAATGAAAGAAGGATCAATACATATGTACCGCAAGAATCCAATGCTAGTGGCTGGGGAGCTAATTTGTCATTTTTCGTTCCAATGGCACTAAAGAAATGATTGCACCTTGGGAATTCATCATTTCGACAAAACTTCACTAGGTTGAACCATCTGGATGAATATCTTGTTTCCATAAGATCTGAAACTGCCTCGCGAAAATCAAAGAAGCTTTCTTAACCTGTCAACGTTCATCCACCTACTGAGATCACCAATCTTGGATCCATTCTGGAGCAGTCAAATCAGCGGGATCTTCACCTGGCATGGAAGAGGGCACCGTTAAATCCTCCTGAAGAGTTTCTACATAGGTGTCGATGCGGTCAGAGATCTCCTGAGGTACTGCTGAAGTGCCATTTGCTGTTTGTTTCCAGTCAATGCCATCAAACCAAGGGTGTTTCTTTACTGCGTCCGCGCCTGTGGTTCCAAGGCGTGCATTCTCATCTACCACAAGTAGCTGGCCGCAAAAATGTGAAATTGAGTTGCCTTGTTGCACATAGACCAAATAAGGTCAAAGATAAGTAAATAATGAAAAGTACATTCATTGAATGAGGGATTCAACCTTGGTTATAAGGTCAACAACTTCCACGCTGAACGTCGACGGCATAGTTAGGTTCCCCTTCGCAATCTTAGCGAAAGGTTCCAGCTCGCTTTCCCTCCAGGACCCAAATGGCATGTCCGATTGCAGCATGAAATAAATCAATACTCCAAGCGCCCACCTGATCATGCAAAAGCAAGGGAATAAGATGTTAATCTTTACAGGATTACAGATATGTGAAGATTGTAGTGCCAGTAATATTAATGTGCACTATTATCCTAAGAGAATTTGTAATTTTCTATCTGCATCAGATTTTTCTTCATGATATTTAATTAGAAAAGTAATATATCCATAAGGAATAACGAGTGAAGTCTGCCACGCTAGTGATGAATAGTATCATGGACAAGGCAGATAGATGGATGGCCTTTTTGGGGGAGATTAAATTAATGTACGTCTACTCCTGCTGTGTTTCAGCATTGAAAAACATTATATTAAGGAAAATGGTGCATGCTTATTGCTTAATAATAACAATTATTATTATACTAGTAATAATTCAGAAAGCATGCATAACTTTGAATCTTATACAAGAAAGGGGTCTATAACCCTTACCAGTCAGCAGTAAAACCATGCCCCTTGCCTAGAACGATCTCTGGAGCTAGAGAGTCAGCGATGCCACATATTGTGTAAGTCCTTTCACCTTCCAACTTCTTCGCAAACCTGAAGTCAACTATCTGTCACACATAAAAACATATGTATTGTTAGAACAACATTGCTATCTGCACTTGTATCATGTGAAATGTCAACTCAGTAAATCAGAAAAAATGCTACATAATAATCGATATTTGTTCTGGTCGAAGGAGGATTGTGTATTTGTACGCTATCGTTTCAGTGATACATGGACATGTTTAGCGATTATTAGTAGCATGAACATCGAGGTAAAAAGTAAACGGCAGTTCTAACATCATATGCCTTAAGGTCAGATAATCACCTGCAGATGTCCTGATCGGTCGAGCATTAGGATATCTGCTGAAACACCTCTGTAAAGAATAGACCTCTGAAATATTTTACAGAGTTAGATGCATATTGTAGATAAGAACATAATACAAAACATAATACACAAAAAACTGCATGTCAATCTCTTAATACAGAAAAGCAAGATCTTACCAGATGAAGTTCTTCTAGAGCAACAACAACTGAAGCTGCATAGAATCGCGCAGATGACTCACTTAGTGGTGTATTAAGTATTGAAGCCAGTGAGCAACATAGGCAACAATTCAGCAGTATTCCAAGGTACGATTGATCAGCACAGGTACATAAAACTTCTGGCACACAAACTGATTGACTCAAACTTTTCATGATGTCTTTCTCCTGAAACACCTGTCCTTCCTTACGGAGGTCTTTTACCCTCTTGATATAAAACCTTTTGAAGCTTTTGATCTTGTCTGGTCGAGGAAACAAAACAAGATTATATAAAACTTAAAAATACATGTAAGGCCATTACAAAATTGATACATCTGATAACAAAGGACGGTCAAGCTGAATTGCTTTCGCACCAGAGCCTCTGATTTGGACAAGTCCGATCTCACTGCAATCAGCGGCATATATGCACGTCTTCCATTCCTGAGAACATATATAGAACCATGTATCAGCATATAATCTCAATAAATCTTCTCCAGATAGAAAAAGAAATGTCATGCTAGAGAAAAGGAAATGAAGTACTAACCCCTACCAAATCAGATAGCTGAACCCTCCTAAAGGAAAAATCCTCATCTGTACTATGTTCCTTTGGGATAAGAGAATCTTTAAGCCTGCATAGATATCGTGACAGGATGAGCTCCCGATTGACAAATATCTGATAGGCTAACTATGAAAAAGATGCTACATGTACAGTACTTGGAATCAGCCTGTGGAAGTTTAGGCAAAGACCCGACAATTAAATCAAATTTCTCTTTTGTGATTGTAGAACAGATCACATCACCAACTGAGATAGCAGTAAACGTGATACTCTCTCCAATGAGAGCCCACTCTCCAAAGTGTCCTCCCTCATCAATCTCAACCACATAATTGCCATTTTCTTGACTTTGTTGGACCTTCTTTGTGTGAGCACTAAGAAGATCCCAAGAATCTGAATTTAACTTATCAGCTGCTAATGTAAGTCTCACATGACCCCTTTGAATAATATATAGACAAGAGATGTTGTCATCCTGAAAAAGGATTCACAAAAGAAAATAACTACACAAGAATACCATAAGTTTGCAGAAGAACATGTCAATAAATCTTTTGGCTGTGCATTGTAGATGCAGAGTCCGGGAGTGAACTCTTTGATATTGTGCAAAGAATCAATAAAAGCTTCCATTTCCATAAAAAATCAAACCATTTTCACCCCATATACCTTGTCTACTATTACTTGTCCGTCTGCAAAGGATACCTCAGCAAGTGATTCGGCAAGTTGACTTAACTGAAGTACTGTCAATCTTGTAAACAGCTCTACAGACCGTAGCAACTTCAACGATGGTATATTTGAAAACTCTGACATGAGAATTCCTCGGAAATCCTCCCGCTTTAGAGCCCATAATGTTCCACTAGTCACAGCACGAACCGAAGACTGAAGTGGCTTGTTATACCTGTTTGCTTCAAAAATAGATGGTGATTAGATGTGCTAAATAGTGAGTGCTACCTATATCAATCTGAACTTGATAGGCTTATTGCATCTGCTTCATCTCCATGCCTGAAGGGCAGTGGAGAGATTCATATATTATCTGGTTGAGTCTTTCGAGGTCATGGCATGGTACATCTCAGATATAGAAAACAATACTACGTTATGTGTATTAGTTTGCAGGTGTTGCTACTTCATCTATTTTTTTAAGGAAAATATCTATGGACTCTACATGGTGCAGCCAAGGTTTAAGCTAACATAGTGAGATACATATGCGACTATGCAAGGTGAGGTTAACTTCAAGCCTTTTCAGCTATTATTGGAAAGAGATAGCATGGAGCACAAGCATCCTGGTGATTTGGTCTTACTTATATGGTAGAACACTCTTCATGTGGTAATGCATTAGCTTTCAGTTTTCACACTACATGTAGTATGGTTTTGGAAATGATTTGAGTGATTGGTTACAAGAGCCAAAGTAGAGCGGTCTAAGCTCCACTTTTTAGGTGCAGAGAGGAAACCCTTTATTTTGTTCTGACTGATAAATACAATGTGGTACTTAGAGCTGAGCTTTTGCGTATTCACGTTGAACTTTTCGAGTGTGGCGGTTCACTGTAATTGCTTTGTACTCCAATGGAATGATACACAAAGTTTTTACGTATTTGCGAGAAAAATACTGAGAGCTGACTATTATTATTGACCAGCTCGCACGAGTGTGCTTCTTGAACAGTACAACTAGCAGACACCACTTTTGTTGACACATGAGTCATGAGAGGTCTTAACAAGTACTCCCTCCATCCATAAAAGGATGTCGGACATTTGTCTAAATTCGGATGTATCTATACACTAAAGAGTGTCTAGATACATTCATATTTAGATCAACTTGCGACATCCTTTTATAGACAGAGGTAGTATTTTTTTTACAAAACTTCTCTTATAATCAAACAAACAGTATAATAAATCACATATGAGTAAAACTAACTCACATTAGTGCTAACTCTCCAAAGGAAGATAGTTTGTCAGCAGTATACCGATGCAGAACCTTACTCACTTCCTTCCCATCTTCTTCCTGTATATATACATTTCATCAGCTTAGTCTTGAAAATCATAGCACGGAGAGTAATGTAAAAAAAAACTCTATGAACTCATTTAGTTTTCAAACAACAGTGTTAAATCAAATCTGATATAAGCAAACATATATGGACGTAGATTGTGCAGTGAGCAATGCTCTGCACATAAATATCAGGCAAATAACTATCTATAGATTCTATTTTCCCTCTTTATATCGAAGTATACACAGAATTCCAAATGCATTTTAACCACTAAGATGTTAATTATCTTACAAAAATTATTGCATTCAATATGGTCCGACTCAGATGGTTTATGCATGTTGGTCCTTACCAAAGGAAAACTAGCAAATTGGAATTGACGTTTCACATCAGATATGGTGCTTTTTTGTGATCAATATTTAAATATAGTTATAGAAAAACGTTTGGCTAGCAAATCATTTGAAGAAATGCATGCATGTGTCTACAGATGAGTCATTTTCCTTAAATAAAAAGAAATGTAGAAACTTGTGAGCACGTCCTGTTGCTGTAAGCCTCACATAAAATAGCATTAATATTATTTCATTGTTAATTTTGTCTTATTGTAAGATCGAAAAGCTACTAAGCTAGGTAGCCTGCATGTTAAACTGTGCCCGATCTACTCATGTGTATTTGTATATACAGGGGGTAGCCTTACTTGTGGCTGGCTGTGAGCTTGAAGAATTGACATAAAGAAAGGAACATATTGCTTTTCCCTCTTTATGCTTGAACAAGGGAAGCATAATGAATGACGTCAAGCAAAAATAATAGAATTAGATATCTCATACAGCACAAGGAACAGGTGCATAGAGGGGCACGATGTTGTGCTGTTTGGCAAGGAAGCTGGTCAGATTGCTACCACCAGCTACTTCAGTACAAAAACAGCGCACTGCATGCCCTACTCGGCCAAACTTCAGAGTACTGCTGCATTTGTGGCTTCTATAGCGATCTGGGAGGTGGGGGTAGAGCCCCCATAGTATGAAGTAGTATACATTCAGATTCGTTCATTCTTCCAACCTTGGAAGTTGTTTTGCAACAATATGTAAGTCGTCTTATATACATGGGATTAGTTAATGCCTCATTGTGAAATCCTAAGGGCTTGTAAAATAAACGAGACCAACATAGGAGGAACCCTGCTGCATTTTATAAGAAGAAACTCGGGACACAGCCAGTGGAGCTGGGGCTCGAACGCCGGTCACGGGCAGCGCGCGCAGCCTATCTGTGCGCCGCTAGTCTAAGTTTGTAAGTTGTCCCTCTCTCCACATATTTATATTTGATCATATTCGTGTCAGAGGTGATTTTTTCCTGATTTAGCTATTCTCGCCTATTCTTCATTGCATACTGTATTTGATTTGCATTTTCTAACATACTATATGTATTTTGAAATGATTACCTGAATAGCCAAAACTTCAAACTCACCATTCCCAACTACATAGAAGCAGTCACCTTCACCACCCTGCATTATACAGTGTCCTTATTGTACAATTCTAAGCAACTTCAAAATGTCATCAGAGAAGTAATGATTAATGAATATAGAAGGGTAAGAACCTGATGAACCACTATATCCCCAGGTTTCGCCTCAACCCGTTGCATGCAATCAAGTAAAACATTGCACTGCGAATCAGTGAGCTTTCTGAAGAGGAAATGATCGTGTAGTATCCTCTCAATGTGTGCCTTCATATAATTTTTCGTAAATAGGATTTGTCAGCATAGGACACCATAAATCCTGAACTAAATTTCACAATGAGGAAAAATCGGTAAACCTTACTTGCTCTTCCCATGTCTTGCGATGTGACGGAGATGGCGGGACCCATACTTGACCATTTTCCAGAGAATTTTCAAGGGCTCTCAATCGTGCGCGTGATATATCCTGCCTGGAACGCTGATTGTTGGGGTTTAAACTAATGACGGATGGTGATTCAGAGCCCACCAGTTCTACTACTTGCTGTGATGGTTGTAAAGATGCCTTCAGTACGGTATGGGTGGACCCCGTCTGGTGAAAGATGAAATATATTCAGGTAATCAAATAAACCACTTCTAAGGAAGTAAACAAGAAAACTAAGAAGATAAATCCATACATCAGTTAACCCGTTAATATGTACAAGTATGATTGTAATGTCATCCGTACGAGTTTCATACTGCAGCCAGAGACGATATGATTCAGCAACAATTGCAGCACACGCATCACGGGGATCCTTGTATTTAGCAATCTGCAAATCCATGACTATAAAGTTAAATATGTTGTCACACTATATATTAGAGTATTCAAAACAGGTAAGCAACAGACGGCAAAAGGTTTGATCTCTAATGTATCTCTACTATTCCAACGAAGCACTTGGTGCTCCCAGAATATTCAAGAAGAAAACAAATTTAAGAATTACACACAACCACAACTTAGCAGCAGTACATAGAATTTACCATGTCTACGACCGTTTGGCTAGAAAGAAATTCAAAAACCCCATCACTAGCAATAACGAAGAATGGATGGCTGGCACTGAGCTCCAGGATAAAAATCTCCGGATTTGCAACAACACCAATAGATTCAGCAACAGAATCTCCAATACTACGAGTAAAAGCAGTTCCTGGATACATGCCATTTTCCACCCACAACCTTGGAGGATCGCCATCATCACTTTCCTCGGTACCCCAACACTGCACATCTGGGTTCTTTAGTCCTTCTATTTGATCCAATGTCAGAACCCTGGCACCACACTCCTTGACCCTTTCAACCTCATCAGTCCTGTAAGGAGTTTGATCTATGGAGAGGTCAACAGCAATCATATCTTCTCCTTTTTTCTCAGCAATAAGAGCACGTGAATCACCGGCATTTGCAATATACAATGTTCTTCCCCTCACCAATATAGTGATCGCGGTAGTACCACTCATGGAATCGTCCAAGCTATCAGCATGGAGCTGAGAGTTTGTTGCCAAGAAAGCAGAATGAAGGGCCTGAACAGCATTGGTACGAAACTGGCCATCTCTGAGCAGGTTTTCACACAGTCTTCGTTTCACGAATTGTGAGCATTGAGCTCCATATTCCCCATGGCCATCAAACACACCAAAGAAGTGATCATCGGGGCTTGCTCCAAATGGAGTATGTATGCAGAAGCTATCTTGGTTTGGTTTGTCCAATGATTCTGGATAGTAACCTCTTTGAGACAAATAGGAGTATCTCAGATCATAGTTCCCCAATGGGACTCGAACTTTGCGGGACCCTTCTGGAGGAAGAAACTGCGAAGAAACCCTCGAGAGACGACTGATACCAACATTTGATTCCCTTGTAATGTTCAATTGGTTCAATCCATCATCACCCTCTAGATCATCCGAAGAGCCATCTGAAGCACTAGAATCTGTCTTTCCCCTTCCCCGGCTTGATTTTCCCCTTGACTCTCTTGGAGAGTCAGCTGTTTGTTCGACACACCCGTGGGAACGCAAACATCCCTTAAGATGTGAACAAGAACAACACTTAGAAGGTGAGCAGCCCATCAAATGCAGAATCAGCTTGGTAAGGGCAGAGAGGCAGAAAGAACATGGACACTCAGAAGTCTCTGTTTCAGCTACAAATTATGTATGCACATGGACCGACAAGACCAATTTGAGGAAGCTGTCAACATACACAGAATCTGAAAGCTTTAAGAGAACCACTCTGTAAATGATACTTATTTCTTTGCGAAACAGAATGCTCATTCTCAACCCAACATTTAGAAACCTGGAACTTGATATTCATACGTACACCTAAAAATTTAAGAAAACAAGACCAGAGAAGTCAGTCATAGCTCCATAGTAAGTTACAAGCGAACAATTTGGAGATGTTATTTAATAGTAAGAGCTCTCCTTCTGTGTATAAGAAGAACAGATAACAATCACTCATGTTACACAACATGAAGGAAGAACTGAATTTAATTGTGATCTGGACCGAATGAAAGCACTGCAAAACTAGTCCCTCATTTAACAATACACAAAATTGGTTGGCCAATAAAAATAGATAAAGAATCAGAAACATCAGATAGCTCTTGAGTCCTGGAAAACGCAGAAGCATCTTGAGACCAGAACATGAATTAGCCAAAGATTCGGCCAATCAGATACTCACCTAGAGAAGGAAACTATTTACACAAAAATTGAGGATATGTAGCTCTACTAATTGGGTGTAATTGGTATCTTTCGATATTAATATGTTCTCTTTATCGAAAAAAATGTAGCTCTACTAATAATGCGGTCATCTGAAGTTCTCAGCTACAACCAGAAGAAGATAACACATAAAAAGAGGATTGGAAAGAAAAAATGTAGAAACTTGACACAGAGGATTGGAAACATAAAAGTACATGAATTTCCGCACTTTTTTGTCGAAAAAAAAATGAATTCCTGCACATTCGTGGAACATGTACAGAATCAATCCAACTCATATGAGGTACATAATGTTTCAAAAGGGAAAATAATGAATGTTGTTTGTTTTCATGTCAATTTTCTCATTTCAGTTTGCCTACAAGGCTACAAACAAAGAATGCAATGCACTTGTTGAAGAAAGGCACCATGTACTTTACTCGGCATATGTCAATATTTTCACCTCGGAGAAAAAGCTGGCAGCAATCTTAATGTGGTAGCAATGTAATGACCAAAGATTTGTGGGTGCCGCTATAAAAGTGGTATGCACACAACAAGTTCGTTTGATATTCTTAAAACTTCAATCTGAACAACAAAAAATCTTGGGAAATTCTTGACCAATACAAAATGTAAATAGATTGTGAAAAGTATTGTTGGGAAATTATTTATCGTTTCAAAATCTAAGTAGATTCTGACAAAAGTGGCATTAACAAGAAAGCTACCGCAGTTCAGGTACGCTAGAAAGACGCTGAGAGAATCTCCATATATTTTTTCTTTGGAAGAAACAGCCAGCCACGACGTCATATTTATCGCCATGCCAAAGAAGAGAATCTTTCATAGTATAGTCCCAACAAAAAAAAAATGGTAGTACTGCAGAAACTCTACAATCGAAAAGAAAAGAAAAGAAAAGAAAAGAAAATCCTGAGACCAGAGTTCCCGTTGTGTCCGAGCAAGACATCGTCAGAAGAAAAACAGAGCTATTCTCGAAAGAAAGAAAAATTGTCGCCAGGTACCTGAAGATAGAACATTCTGCAATCACGACTACTACGAACTCGGCACTCCAAAGTATGCAAAGGAGTTGGAAGAAAGGAGAAGAGCAGCCTTGGAACTTACGGACACCAAAAGAGGGGAATCTCCAGCAGCACACGAGCCTGTAGCCTTCGTGGGAGAGGAAGAGGAGAGGGGGGGGAGATTGTGAGGCGGGTAGAGGAGGAAGCAAGAGAGGAGCAGAGAAAGGGAGAGGAGGAGGGAGGTGGGTGGCCGTAGACCGTAGTGGTAGAGTAGTAGTCTCGGCAGGGATGGTGGAAGCTGCCAGATTAGGAAGGAGAAAATCATCAATCGGTGATTGGCAATCAGCCCGGGGCAAGATGGGAATGGAATCCCACGAGACACCAGTCTTTGCGGATGGGGGTGCGACGGTATCACAATCACACGCGACGCCATTCAGGCGAACGCAAGCCACGGTGCTACCATTTTAAATCTTTTTTTCTTGTACTGTACTATAAAAACTCTTTTCTTTACACTCGCCATCTCAAATTCAAGGAAAATTATATTTGAGTGGAGGTGAGAACTCTAGTGATGTCATATACATCAACATATATGTATCCAACCAACAATCCAAATTATTTGACCAATGCCATAGAACAATGTGCTACTCGTTGACTAGCGTTGCTCTGGACCGCCAACCCGTGGATGTCCGCTTATCTGCAGGAGTACTGACATTTGCAAGATTTTGGTATTGTGATACCCTTCGACTGCCGTTTGGTGGCACTTCTTTGTCATGTGTTTGTATGTTGTCTCCTCTTTTAGTCGACGAACATGTGAGTTTACATCGATCTCCTCTTCTTTTCTGATGTAACAAACTATATATCCTGGAGTGGAGGATAGCGTTGGGACGAAGGCCTACACTAGGAGAGGTGTGGTGGCTGCAGAGTTAGATAACGTAATTGGTAGGGAACCCTACTTATTCATGGGGAGGAAAATGATGGGACTGGGAGTGCGAGATAGGCAGGGAAAGGATGGTCGGAGACTCTAGGTTGAGATGAGAGAAACATTTTCCACGGAAAGGATACGAGTGGCATTCTTACTGTAATTACTTAGTCAACTTGGATCAAATATATAAGGCATGGGTGGAGACGGTGGGGAAATATCCAGAGGTAGGTTTTCTGATGTGATAAGAAATAAGGGAGGTGAGCTGGAAGCTGCTTGGTATCAAAGAAGAATTATTGCAACCTAGTACACCTGATCCCACGGTAAACATTAGAGAAGTGAAATAAAATTTGCATGTAGAACATATATGCAGATATATGCGTACCAAGTTTGAAACTTGCGTACATAAGTATGTATAACTTATATAACCGAAAAAATGACAAAGTGATAAAGGAACACATGAAAGACTCAGATTTTCACTTTGCGAGTTCCAATTTTCTTTCTTGAAAATCTACACGAGTAAGTATCAAGGTGATATGTACGTGTGTGATTTATCTTAATTTTTTTATTGAACTTGTAAATATGATATTGAGGCATGATTCCGTCACGGTATCATGAGTACGTGAGACGAGCTGAGTATTTAACCTTGGAATGTGATTTTTTTCACCTTAAGTTTTTTCCGCCTAGAAGTCCTTCTATAAGCCAACTTGCAATACTGTCGGCACCTTCTCCCTCCCAGTTGGTGACCCGTTTATTCATTCTACAGTTGCTTCGTGAGGAAAAACAGAAAAGCGTCCAAGCACACATGGACATATAATTTGACGAGTAGGCATAGCTACTGTTAAATCAATTTTCAAAATTATCCCACATACTTCCTCCATCCATAAATAAGTATAAATCTAGTCTTTGTTCTAAGTGAAAGTTAATAAAATTTGAAAAACTTTATCAAAAAAATCTAGGAATGTTTATGACACTAAATCAGTACCACTATATCTGTTTTGAAATATAGTTTTATAATATTTTTGATTTGATGTCATATATGCTTTTACATTTGTCTACAATGTTGGTCAATTTTTAAAAAGTTAAGTTAGGCTGAAAACTAGATATACACTTATTTATAGATGGAGAAAATACTCATGAAACGGAAAAAATAATCGGCAAAATAATTTGAGGAGCTGCGCATTTAACATGACCGAAAGATTCTCGTGGGTGAGGATATAGGAATGTTGGCAGATCCAAGCTGGGTGAACTGATTGATCGACGCTGGTGCACCACCCTCCAAAGTGTACGGCATTTTTAGGCTGTGGAATTAATTAGATGATCAATTAATATTGATATGAAGTGCCACCGTCCATCCACTGTTGGGAGACCAGTGCGATCACATCCCAACGAAACTGACTAATAATGTGCTATATTCATAACAGAACAAATAGTAACTAACTGCCCATAACAATAAAATGTTCGGCCGCGTTCCCAAACGGTGGCTCGAACGAAAACTCTAGAAAAAGGCCGACCTTCGCGAAGGGAACAGAACTCGCTCCGCACGTGACAAGTGGCGCGCTGTGGTGCCAGAAAATCTCTGGGAAGTGGTCTCCCTGCTCGCCACGTGTCGCAAGTGAAGCAAGTGCGGGATGAGGAGGAGAGAGAAGACCGGCTTCTCTCGCTTTTCCCTTTTCTTCTAGATTCGTTTTTTAAAATGAAATATCTTGAGAACCGTAAGTCCAAATTGCGAACCGTTTTCACTTTTGAGATCTTCGCTCGAGTTCTTCAAAACTAGATCCCATGTTGATAGGTTTGGAGATACTTTTTTCGTACTTCCAATAATATTATGACCGTACCTGCGTGTGTATCTAACCGTACCTGTGTTTCAACCGATAAGCACTTCGCTTTTAGTGTATTTGATGCAATTTTTCCCTTTACTCGCTAATCGTACTCGCCCGTGTGCGGACCGCACTGTACTTACGTGCGACCAGTACCGCTCGTGTGCGTCACCGTACTTCGTACATGTACTTGCTCGTGTTCTCGATCGTACTCGCTCGTGTGCGCGTTTGTACCGCTCGTGTGCGTGACCGTACTTGTACTCGCTCCGTGTTCAACCAGTACTCGTGTGTTGTAGCGTGATCAGTACTCGCTCGTGTGCGCAATCGTACTGCTCGCTGTGCGTGGATCGTACTTGTACTCGCTCCGTGTTCAACCGTACTCGTGTGTTGTGCGTGATCGTATCTGCTGCGCGCGCATGCCAGTACTGCGGCATGCTTGCGCGACTGTACCTATGTTTTGATAATAAAAAAAACAAAAACATACACGTAGTGAGCTAGCTGCATCGTTTTGTACTTGATATGGTGAGAGTTGGCTGGCTAGCTCGCGGCGTACTCGCGTGGCAGTGCACGTACTAGCTAGCTGGGGACGTGTGGAGCGAGCGCGCGTATAGGGCGCGGCAGTGCGCGTACATGAGGAGCTAGTACTCGCGTCGTACGAAGCGCGTACTCGTGCACGCGGCTTCGCGCGGGACGGACTCACGCGCGTACTCGCGCAGGCGGCTTCGCGCGGGACGGCAGTCACGACACGCGTCAGCTTCTCGTACGTTTCACGGGACGCGGTTTCCCTTCGTGAAGGTTGGTCTTTTTCTAGTGGTACCCGTGGCTCGAAGGACTATTAGACGTGCCGGGCAGAAAATTGGGTCTAGCCCGCGTGCTCCAACCTCGATTTCTATTCGGCACAGTCCAGTAATATGTCCCAGTAACATGTCCGATGCCACTAGCCATCCAGATATACTATGAACGTGCCAGACACAAACTGCAGCACCGACAACCGGGTATCACATGCCAGCGACCTAATCCATTTTACCGCCACATCGCCTCTCTTCTCCCTCTTGCCTCTCCCACCCTGCGAAAATGCTACCACCGCGAATATTTTGACACACTGACTGCGTAGCGCCTACGCCAACCATGCCTCCCTCTCGCCTCTCGTCCCACTTCGGCCATCGTCAACTCCTCATAGAATGTGCATCAACCTCGCACGCCCGCCTAGCATGCAAGGTGTTTGGTCGGTTTCCTATGTAGGTTTCATTTTTTGGGTTTTGCCTCTCTCGTCGCCATTCCGCTGATTGATTGCTTCGTTGTTTGATTTATAAATTGTGGATAGCGACGGCTAGATGATGATCTATCAATTCTTGGAAGAGGGGGCCAATGCCGCCATCGATGAAGATGATCACTTGCTGATTCTCATTTGTTTTCTACAATTACAAGAGGATGAGCTGAAGACCGCCGCTCCCAAATATGGAGGTTCAAAGTGTGGGAGAAAGAAAGGCAGAGTATGGAGGATCATGCTATTATATATGTACGCCAAAGAACCAACATATACCCCTAGAGGATTTTCGCCGACGATGTAGCATGAACAAGGAGTTGTTCATGATGTTGGTGCATGGTGTGAGAGAGTACGATGACTACTTCATGGTGAAGAAAGATTTCACTGAATGGATGGTTTCTCATCAATCCAAAAATGCCCTACTGCAATGAGGATGCTTGCATATGAAGCTCCTAGAGATGCAAAATATGAATACTTATGCTTATCTTGGGCACATGCATGTACATATTCTGCAGGGTGGTGGTGGAAAAGTTTAGACCAGACTATTTGAGAGGCCCAAATGAAGAAGAGGCCACTCATATCATGGCCTAAATAAAGCGAGAGGGTCTCTTGAGGTGCTCGAAAGCATCGATTGCATGTATTGATCATAAAAGAATTGCTCATTTTCTTGGCAAGTTTTGTATGGTATCATGGAGTGCACGTGGTGCTTGAAGCTATCTCAGATTATGACTTACGAATTTGGCACTTTTTTTGGCATGACGAGTTCTCACAATAATATCAATATGTTGCAGCGCTCACCGGTCTTTGCGAGATTTGTTGAAGGTCATGCTCCACCTTGCAACTATGAGATCCTTCACCACCTATATATCAACAGGTACTACCTAGTCGAAGGCATCTATTCAAAATGATCAATATTTGTGAAGACAATCAGCTATTCTGTAGGTTAGAAAAGTTCTAACTTTACTTCCTGCAAGGAGAGTTCCATGAAGCATGTCGAGAAGTCATTAATTTTGTGTGCTACAATTTTGATTTGTTATTGTCAGGTATTTTACTCTTACTTGGTCTCAAGATGAGATGTGGAAGATGACTAATACTTGCGTGATTATGCACAACACAATCATCGAGAGTGAACGCAAGTCTCCATTGCTTGATGATCATCTGTATGATCACCAGGATTCTGTTGGCGTTGTTGATCATCAGAAGACGATGTATTTTCATGATTTGCTTGCCATGCATACACGAATTCATGACGTAGATATTCATGTGCAACTACAAAAAGATCTATCTATGGAGGTTCAAAGAAGAGACCGCTTGATGAAGTCGAACTTCATTTTAGTATAATTGGATGAATTATTTTATTTTTACATTTAATTATCGCAGAAAATTGACGTCTTTATATATTAAAAACTTTACTATATATTATTTGAAAACACGATTGAATTTGCTGAAAAAATAAATATAACTATTGGGGGAGGTCGAATGGGGGGGGGACGCGGTTAGGCAGAGGCGTCCTCCAAACGCCACAACATGGGTCGATGACCCACATTGGTCCATCAACGCGTCCGCCAGAGCTGGTTGGGGGGACAGAGCTGGATATGCTCTTAGGTTGAATCATTATTGAGCTAAAAAACATATGAAGTTAATTGTTTTACTCTGTACTCTAGGAGTCGGAAATGACACCGAATTTGATTCAAGCTTTTGAATGACTTAACACGGTGGGAATGCCTCGTTGTGCTGTTAGGGGGATCCACGATAGCGCACGGGCGACCTGGTGTGCTGTTGGTGACTCCACCGTGCCAAATGTAGCAACGGTAGGCTTGGCCTGCGCTAGTGCGTGCTCACGCGCCTTCTGCGGCGAAGTGGCCATGCTCGTGGGAGCCGCCAGTTTTTATCGACCTAGCGCCGATGACGAGGAGTAAATTAATGTCCTTTTTTTTATTTCTTTGCCCTATGTAAATTATGATTAAATATGACATATATTATTAAAGAAAATAAATGAGGCTGTCCATTGGGTTTAACCCCGACCCAAATGGACCAAAGGTGGATACCGCTATATTTATGTCCGCGAATCGACCTAAATAAATTAAACGAACACAGTTCATGTCCTTTTTTTTAACAAAAACACAGTTCGTGTCCTAAATAGATGAGTGGGAGATGCCCTAATCATTCAAAAGGGGTATATAGCTGACGGTCTCTTCATGCCCTGTTCACGCCCTGGCTCAAGTGGCAAGCAAGCACCCATGCGAACCCATCATGGACAGGAGGAGAGGAAGGAGACGCGACAAAGGCAGGCGGATTGTCCGCAGATTAGAACATGTGGTGTGCAGCGGCGGCGTCGGGGATAAGGAAAGGGAAGGCATATGCAACTGGCGACGCATCGGGTGGATGGACGGGCATGTGTGGCTGTACGTACGTGTCCATACTATATACTCGTGTGAGCTACCCTTTTTTCCTGTGGATGAAGATGAGCTGAACCTGGCTGGCTAGCTGCCTTGCAGCCAGATCATCTTTTTTTTTCCTTCTTATTTTCTGGGGCCTCCCGTTACTGTCATTTCTACTCTTCTCTTGTAGCGGCGCCCGTGGATTTTTAGGTGGGAGATGTTTTTTTTTTTTTTTTTTTTTTTTTTGAACAAGGTGGGAGATGTTTGTTTCTGCATTTTGGCAAGTTGGACATGGGTGTTGGATACAAATATTTGTAGCTTGGAACTTTCTTCCGGCTGTTTCTTTCATGTGCTTGGTCCAAGCAGGATGGGTGGTCCATTAGCTGCTCAGGGTGAAGAAGATTGCATAGTACTTCTTCTCGTGACCAGAACTAGCTAGAAGATGCAGTTTGGATCGCACAAATGATTGGTCGGGCTCCATGAAGAAAAAGTTCAGAACCAAATCCAAAAGTAGATCATAGAGAAGATTTGCATTCGCCGCCTAAATTTACATCCAGAACGTCTCCTCGGACACATCGTGGTTAGCGCACGCGTCCACGTTATTCTCCCGCGGGCCTGCCTACTAGCTACCGCGCCCGCTTCGCCTTCTGCACGTGGTATTGATGCGTCTTTCTGCGCCGCGTTAATGGTGTACATTGCCTTCTGTGCTCAGCGTCGACGAGGCCGCCGTTGGGTTTCAGTGCTAGGGCATTGAAGGCGAGCATCTTCCCATCCTTTTAAGGGCCCTAGGTCACCGTCATGGGAAAAGGGTGGACTTCTGGTGTTTGAAGAATGACCACGAAGCGGGTTCTTCGAGCGGCCGGAAGAAGCAACCTGGCTGCCAGTACGTGCAGGTAGACTACACACACTAGTTGTTCGACAAGGGGCGACTGGTGCCATGGCCAAACATCAACCTGTCGTCGGGCTGGCTCCTCAATTCAACGATGTTGTCGGTCCATCTTGTCCCGCGCGAAGGGCGCGAGCGGCGTGACGAGATCCGTCGCACCAGTCCTTCCTCCCACCGGTTCTGCGGGATGATCCGGCGTACGGGTCTATGGGATGAACTCCCCGAACTAGGACACCTTCGGGTCCTCGAAATTCAATCCATGTCGGCGCGCATGCTACCTCGACGACATTGGCTTCTTCAGCTCGTCAACCCAGAGGTCCATCTGCTGGACCTCACCGAGGAGGAGGCGTTGAAGATGTCGTGCAGACCGACCTTAGGAGCTCCCTCAGTGGAATGGCCTCATTGTCCAGTTGTGCAAGTCCGCGCTGGCGCAAGGCATGCATGTCACCCTCTAGTGACCCCCGTGCGGAGCCATCCGCGAGCACCACCACCTCCTCCCGCGACAGCGTCAACGCCGGTGCAGTCAGTAGGCCCCCTGAAAGAACATCTCTCATATTATGTTTTGTGTGTTTGATGTAAATGTATGTGATACACTAATGGTTGTTTAAGTGGTACAGGGATTACATAGATACATTTGTATGTGTGTTGGATGTGGTCGAGTCTTGTCAAAAGCATCGCGAGAAAACTCACCGGGCCGGATAATCCGGGCCGGATATTTCCAAAATATCCGGCCCCGAATTCGGCTAAGGACTTGAGGAGATGCGGCTCGAGTATAGGGGCCGGACATTTGCCCGGATATTGTCCCGGTTTTGTACTCGGAGGCCGGATTATCCGGGGGCCGGATTATCCGGGCCGGATATTTCAAGAATATCCGGGCCCTCGAAAATGGCTAAGGACCTGAAGATTTGCTTCTCGACTAGGGGCCGGACATTTGCCCGGACATTGTCATGGTTTTGTTCCCGGAGGCCGGATTATCGGGGGGCGGATTATCCGGCCCTTACTTAGGGCGCATTATCCGGCCCCCCGAAATGCACAACGGCTGGATTTTGGGGAGGGGTATTTATACCCCTCTTCTTCTTCCTTACCCCTTTGCTCAATCATTGCACAAGAAATCTACCAAGCTTCACCTCCATTAGAGCCACCTCAAGAAACACAAGATTTGCAAGATCTCCTTCCTCCCCCAACCAAATCTCTTGATCTTTGGAGATTCGAAGGAGAAGCCACCGATCTACATCCTCACCGAAGCGTTTTTCATTTCCCCCTCATTTGTTTGAGGGATCTCATGCTAGTGTTCCTATTTGGTTCCCTAGTTGATTTGTTGTTGATGTGTTGTTGTTGATTGTTGCATTGTTACAGATTTGGGAGCCTCCAATTCAGTTGTGGATGTGTGCCCCAAGAACCTTGTAAAGGCCCGGTTTCCGCCTCGAGGAAATCCCTTAGTGGAAGTGGGCTAGGCCTTCGTGGCGTTGCTCACGGGAGATCCGAGTGAAGCCTTCGTGGCTGTTGGTTTGGCTTGCGTAGCAACCACACTCCTCCAAACGTAGACGTACCTTCTTGCAAAGGAAGGGAACTACGGGAATCATCTCCGTGTCATCGCGTGCTCCACTCTCGGTTACCTCTATCCCATTCTATCTCCTATATATTGCGTAGCTATATCTTGCTTAGTTGATAACCTTGTCATATAGGTAAATTCACTTAGTTGCATATCTAGAGAATTTACCTTTGTGTCAAGCCTAAATTGAAAAAGAACTAAAAATTGGGTAGCACCTATTCACCCCCCTCTAGGTGCGGCATACGATCCTTTCAATTGGTATCAGAGCCTCGGCTCTTATTTCGGGCTTAACCGCCTAAGAGTATGCCGAACGAGGAGCCCTCGGAAGGGGCCGCCAAGACGGTCTCCATGGAAGACTTTAATTCGTTGAAGTCCTCCATGGAAGCCCAAATGGAAAGCATGAAAAAGATGATTGCCGAGCTTTTGACTCCGGCCCTTCCCAAGGCTCCTAGTGTAGAGATAAAGGACACGGGTGCGTTAGATGAGGGAGATGCTTCGGTCTTACCCTCATCTACCAAACCCGTGGAAGGTGATAACTTAAACACTATCATATCTCCCATTGCATCTCCTAAGGGAACTAGTGGGGGTGAGAGCTACAATCGAGTACCTCCACCTTTTCTATCTCCCGATATACCGGTTCCCCATCCCCATTTGAACATTCGGGGCGACCCACCTAAGTTTTCTATTGATAATTTCGATACTTGGCAATTTGAGTTCCGCTCTCATGTTTGCGGTGCCTCCAATGAACTTTGGAGAATCATCTTGGAAGGCTTCAAGCCATTCAACCCCGACAAGTTGACTAGAAGAGAAGCGGTTGATAGTCAACTCAACAACACCGCCTTGCACATGATTCAAACTAGTGTGGGGACAAAGGAATTGCATCGTGTTCGGAACTACACCACCGCCAAGGAAGCTTGGGATGGTTTGGCCGCTAGTTGCATGGGAAGTGAGAGCACAACGAGGAACAAGTATAATGCTCTTAAGAATAAAGCCGAAGGGTTCATGAGGCTACCGGATGAAGATCATGAAGTCATGTATGGAAGACTTCTCACCGTTGCCGATGCCTTCCGGCTTATTGGTGCCACCCACATCAATGACTCTTGGATCAAGGAGAAGTACATTGAATGCATGATGCCATTTGTACCCATTGATGTCAAGACTCTTGTGGGGAGGGAATGCTATTCCTCTCTCACCTCTCAACAAGTCGTGCACGAGATGCAAGCTCTCAAGGTGCTTGAGGAAACCTCTCATGATTCTCGCAATCGAGCTCTTGGGATGACAAAAGGTTCCAACCTTGCCTTGGCGGTCAACTCCGTTGAAGAAGTGATCCCTCAAGAATCTTATAGGGCATCTTGGAGTATGTCCTATCCGGAAGATTTGCAATGCCACTACCATGATCACATGGCCTTCCATGCAAAGTCCTTTTGGGTTGATCCCGCCAAGGCCAAGGAAGACAACATCAAGAGAAACAACAAAAGTGGGTTCACTAGCTTTGGTCCAAAGACAAGATCATGCTACAATTGTGATGACAAGCGCCACTTCATTGCCGAATGCCCCTATGAGAATAGAGAGCTTCATAATGGGAGGCTCATTCCCAAGGACAAGAGCAAAGACACAAAGGGCAAGTATTCAAAAGTCCCCAACAAGAAATTCTACAACAACAAGACCAAGAAGGGAAAGAGGCCCTCAAGAGTTGTGCTAGTAACAAGGGAAGAATATTCATCCGATGAAGTTGAAAGCTCTAGTGGTGATGAAGATGAAGAAAGCTCAAAGGAATTGGCCGCCATCGTCACCACCAACATCCCCTCTTCATCTCTCTTTGAATCTCCCAATGAGAATCCTCATATCAAGAATGCACATTGCTTCATGGCAAGGTCCTCCTTGGACACATCTATTGTGCTATCAACTCAAGAAGAGTATACCTCCAGAGATGATGATGTTGATGATGAAGAAGATGCAACCTCTAATGGATTGGTCGCTCTTGCCTCCCTCTCCACTAACTCTTCATCACCAAGTGAATCCCCCAATGAGGTCTTTCATGTGGAGGAAAAAAGTTGCCTCATGGCTAAATCCTCTGAGGTATCATCTCCTATCCCCTCTATGCCTAACATATCTAGTGATCTAGGGGTTGATGATGCTAGTCTAAAAGTGAAACAAGAAATGCTAGATTTTGATGATTTCATTCTCAACCTACAAGGTAACACTAAAAAGCATGTTTCAAATCTCATGGTTCGTATAGCTCAACAAAGTGATATTATTGAGAAAAAGGGTCAAATAGAGAGAGAAGACTCCCTTGAAATCCATGCTCTTAAAAATGCTCTTGAGGAAAGTCAAGAAACTATAGCTTCTCTTGAGGAGAGGGTAGAAACTCTTGAAGAGCCTCAAGATAAAATTAACAAGCTCACAAAAGCTAGAGATCTTGCTAGGGCTAAGACTAAAGTGCTTAAAAAGGAAAAGGCCCAATTTGAGGTTGATCATGAGAAACTTGTGAATGATCTAGATGAACTAGACAAAGCTCACAAAGCTTTGAAGAGTGAATACACTCTCCTATCCAAGTCTTATGAGAAACTTCAAATTAGGCTTGCTACATATGATGTGCCTAGTTCCTCTACTCCTTCATGTGATCATGCAAATGTTATTGAGGAAAATGCTAGGTTGAAGGATGAACTTGCTAAGGCCTCCTCTCCCCAAAGTAAACTTTCGTTGGATGATCTCTTGAGTAAGCAAAGATCAAACAATGGGAAGGAGGGCCTTGGTTATAATGCCAAGGCAAAGAAGGCAAACAAGCAAAAGGCCAAGCCCGCACAAGAGAAGAAGAAAGCCGTCACTAATGGTGAAACCTCCAAGGGCAAAACCATGAATGATGATGATGCGGGAATTGCTAACCCTCACTATGTTTTATTTAAAGATTATTATGGTGATGTTTATGCTAAATATGTCGGCCCATATGATGGTTATGTTGCTTGGTCTATTTGGGTCCCAAAGACCCTTGTTGCTAACAAAAGAGGACCCATTGCGAAATGGGTACCTAAATCCAAGAATTGATCTCATGTAGGACTATGCCGCTGGAGGTTCAAAATGGGTACTTGATAGTGGATGTACAAGTCATATGACCGGCGGCAAGAACCTCGTCAAGGAGTTGAGGCCTAACATAAATGATATCACCGTCTCCTTTGGCGATAATTCTACATCCGAGGTATTGGGTTTTGGCAAGGTTGTGGTTGCACACAACATTACTCTTGTGGATGTCATGCTTGTCAAAACCCTTGGTTACAATTTGCTTTCCGTTTCCGCCCTTGGCAAGATGGGTTTCGCCGTATTTATTGATAATGATATTGTGGTCCTCTTGTGGAGCAAGACTCTAAAAGTCGCTTTCGTTGGGTATCGCGAACACAACTTGTATGTGGTGGACTTTTCGGGGACCACCACGACAAGTGCGATGTGCCTATTCGGAAAGGCGGACGTGGGTTGGTTGTGGCATCGCCGCCTAGCCCATGTCAACATGAGAACTTTGCAAAGTCTTCACAAGGGGAACCATATTGTGGGACTAATGGAAAATGTTTCTTTTGCCAAAGATCGTGTTTGTAGGGCTTGTGTTGAAGGCAAAATGCATGACTCTCCGCATCCAAGCAAAACTATCATCTCTTCCAAGAGGATCTTGGAGCTCCTTCATGTGGATCTCTTTGGTCCCGTTACTCATGCAAGTCTTGGTGCGAAGAAACATTGCTTGGTGATTGTTGATGATTACTCAAGATACACTTGGGTCTACTTTCTCAAGACGAAAGATGAGACTCAACAAATATTCATTGACTTTGCTACCGAGGTGCAACGCCAACACAACCTCCTCATTATGGCAATAAGAAGTGACAACGGCTCCGAGTTCAAGAACTATACACTCAATGATTTTCTTAGTGATGAGGGGATTCGACATCAATATTCCGCTGCTTACACCCCTCAACAAAATGGTGTTGCAGAGAGGAAGAACCGGACTCTTATGGATATGGCAAGATCTATGATGGCGGAGTATAAATCCCGCTATAACTTTTGGGCGGAAGCCATCTCCACCGCTTGCCACTCCTCTAACCGGCTCTATCTCCGCAAGGGCTTGAACAAGACTCCATATGAAATACTCACCGGGAACAAGCCTAATATCTCATACTTCAAGGTGTTCGGGTGTAAGTGTTTCTACAAAATCAAAGGTGTTCGTTTGTCTAAATTTGCTCCTAAAGCTTTGGAGGGTATATTTGTTGGTTACGGTGCCGAATCTCACACTTATAGAATCTTTGATGTATCCTCCGGGATTATCATTGAATATTGTAGTGTGAAGTTCGAAGAAAATGATGGCTCCCAAGTGGGGCAAGTTGATGTTTGTGCAGGTGATGAAATACCTCAAGATGCCATAGTAAGAATGGGTGTGGGTTTTTCCGCCCCATTGAGGGACACGGTGTGGCGTCTCGGGAAGAACTATGCTCTACCACGGTGGAGCCCTCATCTTCTCAACATCAACAAACCCTACCTAGTGAAGCAAATGATGCACCAACCCAAGAACAAGAACAAGACCCTCCCTCTTGTGTGCAAGATCAAGGACAAGATCAAGGTCAAGATCAACCAAGAATTCATAATGGCTCCAATGAGGATCCAATCAACCCTTGCCCTTCTCCGAATATTGTTCAAGATCAAGCACATGAGATTGAGCAACCCCAAGCAATTGAGGAAGCTCAAGTTCAAGGTCAAGACGGGGACCCAAATGATCAAGTTGATCAAGTGACACCTCCAAGGCCTAGAAATACCAAGGAGGAGATCGAGGCCCGTCGTCTAGCAAGAAGAGAAAGGAACCTCGAACTTCGTGGACACACTCATGACAAGGTTCTTGGTGATGTAAGGGCAAAGGTTTCCACAAGAAGGCAATTGGCGAACTTTAGCCATCATCATGCTTATATCTCCTTAGTGGAACCCAAGAAAGTATTTGAAGCCCTTGAAGATTCGGATTGGTTGGAAGCTATGCATGAAGAACTCAACAACTTCAAGCGCAACAAAGTGTGGACTTTAGTAAAGAAGCCAAAGGAGTGCCGCAATGTTATAGGCACTAAATGGATTTTCAAGAACAAGCAAGATGAGTTTGGAAATGTTGTGAGGAACAAGGCAAGATTGGTGGCTCAAGGGTTCTCTCAAGTTGAGGGAATTGACTTTGGAGAAACCTATGCTCCCGTGGCTCGCCTTGAGTCCATCTGTATTCTTCATGCTTATGCTTCGCATCATAACTTTAAGTTACAACAAATGGATGTGAAAAGTGCTTTTCTTAATGGTTGAAGAGGTTTATGTTAAGCAACCCCCGGGGTTCGAGGATCTCAACTTTCCTAACCATGTCTACAAGCTTGATAAAGCACTTTATGGTCTCAAACAAGCTCCTAGAGCTTGGTACGAGCACCTTAAGGAATTGTTGGTAGACCGTGGGTTTGATGTTGGGCTAATCGACCCCACTCTTTTACTAAGAGGGTCAATGGAGAGCTTTTCGTTTGCCAATTATATGTTGATGATATTATATTTGGCTCTACTAACAAAGCTTTCAATGATGAATTCTCAAAGCTTATGACCGATAGGTTTGAGATGTCTATGATGGGAGAGATGAAGTTCTTCCTTGGTTTCGAGATCAAGCAATTGAGGGAAGGAACCTTCATCAACCAAGCAAAATATCTCCAAGACATGCTCAAGAGGTTCAAGATGACCGAGATGAAGGGTGTGGCCACTCCTATGGTTACCAAATGTCATCTTGCACTAGATCACAATGGTAAAGAGGTGGATCAAAAGGTATATCGCTCCATGATTGGATCCTTGCTTTACCTTTGTGCATCTAGACCGGACATAGTGTTGAGTGTTGGTGTGTGTGCAAGGTATCAAGCTTCTCCTAAGGAGAACCACATGATGGCTCTCAAAAGAATCTTTCGATATTTGGTTGATACCCCAAGATATGGTATTTGGTACCCCAAAGGCTCAGGTTTTATTCTCAATGGTTATACCGATGCGGATTGGGCGGGTGACAAGGATGATAGGAAATCAACTTCCGGGGCTTGCCAATTCCTTGGTAGGTCCTTAGTGTGTTGGTCTTCTAAGAAGCAAAATTGTATATCTCTCTCCACCGCCGAAGCCGAATATGTTGTCGCCGCAAGTGGATGCACTCAATTGTTATGGATGAGGCAAACTTTAAAGGAATACGGTGTCATTTGTGACAAAGTGCCTCTATTATGTGACAATGAAAGTGCCATCAAGATTGCCTATAATCCGGTGCAACATTCAAGAACGAAGCATATTGAGATCCGGAATCATTTCATTAGGGATCATGTTGCCCGTGGTGATATTGAGCTTATCTATGTTCCAACCAAAGATCAAGTTGCCGATATATTCACGAAGCCTCTTGATGAAGCAAGGTTCACTTACTTGAGGAATGAGCTAAATATCATTGATTCAAGGAGTATAGCTTGACCATCTTGCAAACACACCTTTGTCTCAAAACTTTATTTGGTTTAGATGTGGGCATGGAAATAGGGGGAGTGTGGTTTAAATTATTGAGCTATCCCTCCCCCCATAATGCCAACATTAAGAAATCATTCTCTTTATATCATATGTTGATATGTGAGCATCAATGATGAGTAGTGGCTTGGACCCAAGATATATCTTCACGGTGCCATGCCAGAACACTCATATATGGTGGCCTGGGCCACCACACTCTTCTTTGTGAAGAGTTGGAGTTATTTGGATCTTATTGCTTTTTATTTGACAACTCCTTGTTCTTATGGGAAATCACTCTAGTTTGGCCTTATTTGCTCATATCTTGCAAACTTGAGTGATCATGTACCATTAACAGTTTGAGTCTTCTAAACCCAAGCCTACACTCATCTATAAGCCATTTCCATCTTGCTCATTTGTCATGTTTGGTAAAAACTTGGAGTTTGAGGTTTTTCGGTCGGATGATCTAGGTTGCCCCATCTTATTGGTAAATATGCATCTTATATGTGAGGTGATAGTTTATTGCACCACATATGGGTACGCAAATAACCAACTAAAGATAGGCGGGATTGACGGTGTTCTGAAATTCTCCAGAACACCGGATAATCCGCCCCCTGGCGACCCGGAAAATCCGGCCCGGCCGGATTATCCGCCCTAAACTAGGGCCGGATTATCCGGCCTGGGCGGATCTTGAAAGGGCTGAGGACGAGGCCACGGGGGGGGGAACGGTTTATTCCACCCCCCACGCGCCTCTCTCTCCTCTCTCTCCTCTCAAGGTCGCCGGAGACTCTCCTCCTCGCCGGAGTTGCCCCGTCCACTCCCTCCCGGAGTTTTTGGGTGGATCGGGTGCTCCTCCCTCCTAGCTACCATCTCCTCCAAGCGGCTTTCGCAATGGATGCGGGTATGATTCACAATCCCTAACCCTAGGTGTTGTATTTTATATGTGCTATTTTCTTGGTGGATTTGGTGTCTAGTTGTTCAAAATCGCTTGTAGTGTACTCCTCTTGCATGCTATAAGGCCGATCTGTTCCAAGACAAGTTGTTGATTGCAAAATCTGCTAGTTTCGCAGGGCCGGATTATCCGGCCCCCGCGAGGACCGGATTATCCGGTCCGGCCGGATTATCCGGCCCCTTGGGGCACCGGATTATCCGGCCTGGAGCTTCATCGCCATCTGCAGTTTTGATTCAATCTATCTTGTTTTAGACTTGTACCAGCTTATAGTATGTTTCTAGAGTGCATTACTTGTATCATACATGACTTATGAGCATTATCTTCTCTTTGCTATCCATCTTTGCTATTCACGGGTCGTTCTTCTCGGGGTACCTCTCGGAGACGCGCAAGAGCTGATCGTTCAAGTGATGAGTTCGTGTCCAACGCTCCTCGCAAGTCAACCTCAACTAGGCACAAGAACAAGGCTTCAAGGGAAAATTACAAGTCTATGGACATTATCTCTTATCAAGCAATCCGTATGAAGAACTGGTATGAAGACCTCTCAAGGGATGAAGAGACGAGAGGGCGAAAGATACTTGGTGCATGGAGCAGGAATTCATCTATAAAGATATCTATGAGCCCATGAGGAATGTACGTCCCATGCAAGCTATCGATGTGGACGTTACGGCAGTCAACAATCACTTTGAGGATGCCATTTGGGTGGGCTGGAAGGTTGGGCTTGAAGGACTTGATGAAGATTCAATGTGACTATAGTCCAGAGTTGTTGAAGCAGTTCTTTGCTACGTTGGCCATCAAGAAAGATGAGGACCGTACTATGGAATGGATGTCTGGCTCCACTCACTGTAGTGCCCCCTTGCACCGTTTTGCTGCTATTCTTGGAATTCCTGCAGAAGGTGGCCGTCGTCTCCATGGACCTCGAGAGGACAGATAAGAATCAGTCTGCATGATCTCTATACATCTGCTGGAAAAGTGGGAGAGTCCAAGGGGCTGCTTACCATCTATGGTCGATTGCTTAGGTTCTTTCGGGCCACCATCGCTCCTAGTGGTGGTAACAATGATGCTCTCCGGGGAACTCTTGTGGACCTCATGTACCTCGGCTTTCGGTGTGCTCGTGATGAGAATGAGGAACGGAACTTCACTATTGATATCATGGACTACATCTTCCATGAGATTCGTGATGCCATGATCTCCGGACCACCATACCTTATGCGCCTTACATCCGGCTCCTCATCAACAACACTGCGGGCGTGCGTGGTGAAGACTTGAGCAGGTACTCTTATTTGAAGCACTCTGTCAAGAAGGCCTACAAGCTTAAGTCCTGTCTCTTCGTTGTACCTCCACCGACTCCTTCATGGGTGATGCTCGTTCTAGTGGTTTTGCTCCTGCTCGCCATTCGACCTCCACTGCTATGAAGAAACAAGTGAACGAGGCTCGGTTGGTTTCAGCGTTACATCCTTTGCATGAACATTGAGATCCATAAGGAGAACTATGCGGCCAACGGGAGCGTTCCGAGATTAAGCATACTCGGGCGGTTATTCGCACAAGCTCGGTGGTGAGCAAGGACCCCCTCCTCGGCCTCCAGTTCACCCGGGTTACGGTGGGTGGCATTACTCGCACGGAGTTCCGTGGAGTGATCTTGATAGTTGCATTCAAAGGTCCAGCCTCACTCGCCGCTCTCCAGATGCACCTGACACTGATGAAGAAGAAGAAGAAGAAGAAGAAGAGGCGCAAGATTCCGATGATGATGATGCCTCCGAGTGATCCCCATGGGGCGAGTAGCATCGCGCTTGTCCCCTTTTTGGCGTCTCGATGCCAAACGGGGAGAAGCGTTCTATTAGGAACTCTCTCGGGGATTTGCATGGTTTGGGCACAAGCATATGCGTTTATCATTCCTTTATTGCTTGTGTTCCCTCTTATTTGAACTATTTGCTTTGGTTGTGTTCCGTTTAAAACTATGTGCTATGTGGTGTGAGACATTGTTATGGTTTTCGGATTTCTATATGTTGAGATCAAGACTATTATATCATGTGTGATGCTATATCTCCGTATCATATATCTACACATGGCTATGACTTCTAGCATCCTATCTCAACTTCATATATGTATATGTCTCTTGTTAGAGCCCATGATGGATACCTCTAGTGTTGAGGCACCTCAATCCTATGTGTTGTGTATTTGTATTCAAATGCAAATTACTTATATGCACACATGTAGGGGGAGTGCCTCTATGTTTTTGCCATCATGCTTGCCTCTATAGTAATTCTCTTGCAAATCCGTATATTGTCATCAAACACCAAAAAGGGGGAGATTGAAAGAACATTTCTCATATTATGTTGTGTGTGTTTGATGTCAATGTATGTGATACACTAATGTTTGTTTAAGTGGTACAGGGATTACATAGATACATTTGTATGTGTGTTGGATGTGGTCAGTGCTGTCAAAAAGCATCAGCAGAAAACTCACCAGGCCGGATAATCCGGGCCGGATATTTCCAAAATATCCGGCCCCCAGAATTTCGGCTAAGGACTTGAGGAGATGCAGCTCAGTATAGGGGCCGGACATTTGCCCGGATATTGTCCCGGTTTTGTACCTGGAGGCCGGATTATCCGAGGGGGCCGGATTATCCGGCCGGATATTTCAAGAATATCCGGGCCCCTCGAAAATGGCTAAGGACCTGAAGATTTGCTTCTCTGACTAGGGGCCGGACATTTGCCCGGACATTGTCATGGTTTTGTTCCTGGAGGCCGGATTATCCGAGGGGGGCGGATTATCCGGCCCTTACTTAGGGCGCATTATCCGGCCCCCCGAAATGCACAACGGCTGGATTTTGGGGAGGGGTATTTATACCCCTCTTCTTCTTCCTTACCCCTTTGCTCAATCATTGCACAAGAAATCTACCAAGCTTCACCTCCATTAGAGCCACCTCAAGAAACACAAGATTTGCAAGATCTCCTTCCTCCCCCAACCAAATCTCTTGATCTTTGGAGATTCGAAGGAGAAGCCACCGATCTACATCCTCACCGAAGCGTTTTTCATTTCCCCCTCATTTGTTTGAGGGATCTCATGCTAGTGTTCCTATTTGGTTCCCTAGTTGATTTGTTGTTGATGTGTTGTTGTTGATTGTTGTATTGTTACAGATTTGGGAGCCTCCAATTCGGTTGTGGATGTGTGCCCCAAGAACCTTGTAAAGGCCCGGTTTCCGCCTCGAGGAAATCCCTTAGTGGAAGTGGGCTAGGCCTTCGTGGCGTTGCTCACGGGAGATCCGAGTGAAGCCTTCGTGGCTGTTGGTTTGGCTTGCGTAGCAACCACACTCCTCCAAACGTAGACGTTCCTTCTTGCAAAGGAAGGGAACTACGGGAATCATCTCCGTGTCATCGCGTGCTCCACTCTCGGTTACCTCTATCCCATTCTATCTCCTATATATTGCGTAGCTATATCTTGCTTAGTTGATAACCTTGTCATATAGGTAAATTCACTTAGTTGCATATCTAGAGAATTTACCTTTGTGTCAAGCCTAAATTGAAAAAGAACTAAAAATTGGGTAGCACCTATTCACCCCCCTCTAGGTGCGGCATACGATCCTTTCACCCCCCTCTAGCGTCGATGCCTCCACCCACACAAGGCACCTTGTACTGGCTGTGGCCGTGGAAATCATGGAGGACAACGATGAGTAGGGATAAATGGCGGCGGCAACCATAGTTAGCCTAGGGTTTTAATTTTTAGCTATTTTTCTTTTTTCACATTATGTAATATATTCTGTATCAATAGAAATATTACTACAAAAACAGATTTTCGTCGGGCCATTGGGGCTACCCCGACCCAAGCGAACAAACGAGGCCGGGCAGCAATTTTCCTGTTCATGGCCCGGCCCAAACAGACCAAAATGGACACTTTTCGTCGACCCGCTGGAGATGTCATAAAAGCAACGGTATGTCTTCTCTTGAACACAAAGCAGCTCACCACCCCCTCTATTCTTGGTGTGATCGGAGCCCAGAAATATATATGGGTGAAGGTAGGAGCGGTGGGCCTCGAGACAAGGCAATGCCTAAAACTTACTCCCTCTGTTTTGTAAAATAAGGGGTATAAGTTTGGTCAAAAGTTATAACATACAAAATTTAACCAAATTTTACAATCTCTACAATATCTACTCGATCTTATTAGATACATCATTAAATATATTTAATACTTTATTGTAAAGTATTATAATGGTTGGTAGTTTTTTTTCTAAAATATTAGTCAAACTTTACATAGTTTGAATTTTGACCAAACTTTATACACATTTGCTCACACTATATGTTTTATTTTAACAAGTGAACAAGTTTGTTTGATCATTTTTCTGTAAAATTTCTGAAAATGCTGCACATTAATATTGAAATGCAAGAACCTAGAACCCCCATAAAAGTGGAGAAAAAACAGAAAGAAACAAAAAAAAAAGTTCACACATAAGCTGAAGGCAGACTGATGAAGGCCGATAGATCCTGGACCAGGCCCATTTAGCAGTATTCAACCCAGTTGCCCCCAAAAAACAGCAGTGGGAAAGGAGGGCCTGGCGTCTTGGCCAGCATCTAAGCTAAAGCAAACGGGATTTCCCTCAAAAAAAAAAAAAAAGCTAAAGCTAAGGGAGCATCAGATTTTGTTCACCAGAATTTTGTACCAAATAACAACTTTTGCTATTCTGGTGGTCGGGAGTTACACTTTAATTTCTAGAGCGTCCAGTCATTAGATATTTTGATTTTCCATTTTCTTGTCATATTGATTTGTTCCTCTATATTTGATCTGATGCCAAAATAAAATTATTGTTGATATTATCTGAATAAAGTTTCATGCTTTGGAAAATATAAAGAAAAAGGTGGACACGATGCTACACACTCCCCTCTGTGTCCCGAATTAGGGGTGTGTTGGTTTGTGTCCAAGATTGCCCTACCAAAATTTTGGCTAGCCAATATTTTGGTTCAACTATTCTTTATCCTGGCCAAGATTGATTAAAAAAAAAATTGGTAGTGGAGCATCCCACGATTGCAAGTGTTTTGGCTTTCAGCTCTTAGCCCCCTTTGGCATCAAAGTATTTTTTGAAGTATTTAGAGACTACTTTAATTTTAAGTACTGACGTATTAAATACCTCAAGGTGTTTCGATCCAAAGAATATTGTGGTTTTAAAAACTGAACTATTCTACAAAATTGTATTTTTTTTTGCCATGATTGGGTACGATGATTTCACACAGAACGTCCCTATAGTACATTACTGACAATTAACGTTTGATGATCGCATTTTCGTCATAAGATCGTCATATACGAACCACTATGATGATCCAGTGACGAAAATGAAGGGTCGCATGTCAACACATTTCTTGTAGTGCACAAGCCAGGTAAAGAGATGGGTGGGAAAAACCTTATGAACGGAGACTAATGATCAACATTGATGTTGCTTTCCAGATCGACTCAGGAAGAGGAGCTACAGGGGTGGTGGTGAGAGATTATATGGGGCAATATATTGCAGCTGCTAATTGTTTTCTACCTTATGTACTTGATGCACCGGTGGCATAAGCATATGCTTTTCGCGAGGGTTGGCCCATGCAACAATTTCATTCTCCAAAAGGATTGTATGCAGGTTGTCGATACAATGAAAAGGGATGATTTTCAGCAACGTCGTCTGCTGCAATCTATGATAATTGTAATATTCTTTGGAGTGGTTTTGATAATGAGTCTTTTGGGTATTCTAACAGGGAAGCTGAACGCGCATAGATCCCCATGTGTAGTTTTGGTATTTCACGAAAATCTCTATAGACTCATGTTTGCATTGAGTTTCTCATGTAGGTTTTATCCATAGAAAATGCTTGAATCATATGCTGGTTTTAAGGTTGAAATAAGAAGCAAATGAAGAAGATCAAGTGATAAATATGTATTCAAGAATATGTAGTGACATGTCATGTGCATCTTCAAGACATCAACAATATGAAGAAATAAGAAATGACACGCATTGAAGAAGATGAATGAAAATGGTGGTGTGCATTGAAGAAGACGAATGAAAATGGTGACGTGCATTGAAGAAGAGGGATGACGATGGAGCTAGCCATCCATATGGTGGTCATGGATACAAGAAGATATGCCGAAGAAGAAGCTCTCCCGTAGTGGTTTGTGGAGAGAAATCCGCAAGACTTCATCAAACAACCTTGAGTACAATCAAGAAATATGTTCCATCTTGAAGCGGTTGAGATCTTCATCATCTAACTCAAGTGAAATGCGCCAGGTAGGCTTTCTCTTTTACCGGTTTCTTGTTGTTGTTGGGTGCGGGTTTTTATGATAGTTGTTCGTTCTATCAAGAGGGCTCTCAAATGAGTAACTTGGTTGTATCATTCGGAGAGAGATCAAATCACTTGCACGCTTGCATCATCTTTCTTGGTTGTTCTTGGTTCTTATCCATGTGATTTCATAGAGCATGTGTTCATTCTCATGACAAGCTCTAGCTCATCAAAATTGGATCTTGTATGAAAAACTTGTTGCGTTTTCGAGGTTGGCGTTTTTCTCGGTTCTTCGTGTTGAGAGTTTGCACCTCCAAAATTCATAGAAAAATCTCCCCCGCTTGTTTTCATATTTTGTGGAGGTAGCTCTTGTCGTTCTCTTTCAAAAAAATAGTTTGTCTCAATCGGAGTTCTCAAACGCAAGATGTTTCATTTCTAGTTTTGCGCCTTTGTTTTCCCGTGTTTTATAGGGAAAGGGGGTGCTTTTTTGGGCCTGGGCGGTACTTCTGCTTGGGGTACTAGGCCGCGGCCGGCCTCCGTCCCACGCGCCTCGCGAACCATGTTTGGCCCAAGCGGTACCATGTCGGTACCCTAGCCGGTAGTACCAGGCCTAGGCCAGTACCGGGCGCCCGTTGCCTTCCTGTTGACCACGCACGAGCGGCCGGTACTACTGGACGAGGTCGGGATTCAGCCCAACGGCCAGATTCCCTGGTCAGTCTATTTAAATTTGTCTTCTTCTTTTTTGTTGCTAGCTCTTCTCCCCCATTTTTTCTCCTCCATTGTTGATCTTGAAGAGCTTCCTCTACCTCTTGATTCCTTCAATATTTTTGAATCTTTTTGCGGGAAAACGGAGAGGCGATCTAGATTTACTATTCCACCAATCAAATCTTCTCTTAGTGAGGGGGACTCTCTAGATCTAGATCTTGGAGTCTTTTGTGGATTTCCTGCTTTGTTCTTCCTCCCTTATTCCCCGGTAATCTTTTGTAGCTTTGTTGAAATTCGGGGGTGAAGGACTTGAGCACTTGTGTTCTTGTCATTGCATTAGGTGCATTGGTTTGAATTCTCAATGGAGATTCAATCTCGTGAGAGTTCGTTGGTTATTTCTCTTGGGTGCTTGTACCCGGAGCTTGTACCTCTTGGGTTCTTGGAACCCTAGATGGCTTGTTGTCCTTTGTGGTGTTTAGGGCTTTCTGGTGTTGTGGCCTTTGCAGTGGTGTGGCCTTTGTGGCGTTCTGATATTTGTGGCGGTGTGGTCTTAATGGAAATTATTTGGGAGCCTCCAATTGTTCTAGAGTTTGCCTCAAGCCTGTGACATTCGTGGAGTTTACTTGGGAGCTTCCAATTAAATTATGGAGCTTGCCCCAAGCTTGTACGGGTTAAGAGCATCTCCAGTCGCGTCCCCAAAAGCGTCCCCGAAAGAGCGCCGGATTGAGCGTTTGGGGGACGTGTTTTGTTCGTGCCGCGTTTGGGGGACGTCGCTCCCCAGCCGCATCCCCAAACGCCGCCCCCAATCAGAAATTTAAATTGTTGCATTCAAAAGAGATCGTTCCCGCCGAATCGTCGCGATCAGAGTAGCGGCGATCAAAGTATTGGGTGCGCGATCATATAGCCGGTGGTGCATGGTAATTTAGAAGAAGGGGTTAGGCAACGGCGACGTATCTTGTGTCGACGCAGGCCCGTCGATCACGATGACCTCGTCGCGATCTGCCCGGTGTTGTGCATGCTCCGTCTGCTCCGTTGCCGACGCATAGGCCGATGCAGGTGTAGCAGTAGAAGACGCGTCAGCCGGCTCTTGCTCCGCGGTTGCTGCCGCTGCCGCTGCCTGGGCTGCCGCGTCGGTCGCCGCCATTTTGGCTTCGATGTCGTCGAGGATCTGGCCTTTGAAGAAGTTGTGCGCCGCCCGCGTCCGGGGAGACATTCCCTCTGTCGACGCTCTCAGCAGGGACATGTCGTCCCTGCGTTTCTTGAGCTCCAACTTCTCCTCTTGCCTCTTGAGGAGCTCCGCCCACCTTTCGTCGGCCCCCATTTCTCATTCCCTTTGAGCTTGCTATAGCAATGCATCAGCGTGAACGACTTATGCCCATCCGAGTTCCTCCGGTAAACCTCCATGGCCCTATCAAACTAACTAAGGGAAGCGGAATCATTTCATCGAACACAATGTAGGCGCTACATATTATGGAAGAAAGAGTCGTACCAGTGGGAGACGTCGCGCCGCTGTCGGCTCTGGATGATGGCCCATCACGTCGACATTGCCTTTTGGCTCCTCTTCATTGTCACTTTGTTGTAGTCGCTCTTGATGAGCTTGCGCTCATCGAACTCGGCCTTGATCCTCGCCCAATACTTCCCGTATTTTTGGTTGGCGCCGATGATGGAGTCATGGCTCACCGTCGCCCACGACTCGCACAGACAAAGATCCTCCAAAACCGTCCACTTGGGGCCTCGTGTGCCCAACGCCTTCTTCTTCTTTTTCTTCTTCG
Organism: Lolium rigidum; assembly: GCF_022539505.1. Classification (NCBI taxonomy): domain Eukaryota; kingdom Viridiplantae; phylum Streptophyta; class Magnoliopsida; order Poales; family Poaceae; genus Lolium; species Lolium rigidum. The sequence goes on along the minus strand of NC_061509.1, from coordinate 97,865,856 downwards.
TCCTCACGCCGTCCGCGTCTACCTCCACGATCATCGTCACCGGCACCCTCCTCGTCCTCTTCCTCGTTTCCCTCGCCGCCCTCGCCTCCCTCTTCGTCCTTGTCCTCGTCCTCCACCTCCTCCTCTTCATCGTCCTCCTCGTCCTCAACCCCGCCCTCTTCCTCAGCACCCTTAGCACCGGCGCCGTCGAATTCGAGCGGCCCCCTGCGGCCACTGGAAGGGTCACCGTCCGGACCGGGTCCTGGCTCGCGCTGCTCGTACGCCGGGGAGTAGAGGTTGTTGGGGTTGAAGTCGCCATGCGGCAGCGCATCCTGGTAGTGGGGCGACAAGTTAGACATCACGCACCCGGGAGTGCCGGAGGGGCCGTCGTGGGGCGACAAGTTAGGCGTCACGCATCCTGGAATGGGGACAGGGTAGCGGCGGCGGGTGGACGGCGGGAGGGAGAAACAAATCGGCAGGATAGGAGAAATGAATCGGTGGCAGGATATGTGTTGGGAGGCCATAAATGCGTGGCGGGATAGGCGCGATATGGCGGGAGGGGCGGGATTTGGCGGGAGTGGGAGACGATTTTTCATTGAGCCGCTGACGCATCGGGCCCGCGTCGCTTCGCCTCGCTTTTCGTTGTGTCCGACGTGCCCGGAGCGTCCCCTGTGGGCCGGGGACGGGCTCGGGGTGCCGGACACCGTATCAGGGCGCGTCGGACAAAAATGGGGTCTGGGGGACGCGGCTGGAACCGTTTTTTGGTCCGGGGCGCCCCAAATTGCTTTGCGGGGCGCTTTGGGGGACGTGACTTGATGAGGGTGCTCCTCGACAATGCCCTCCGATTGGGGCTTAGGGTTGACGGAATCCTGTAGGCTGACACGAGACATCGGTTCACAGACAAGCGGGGAGAGCAATTTACCCAGGTTCGGGGCCCTCGATGAGGTAAAACCCTTACGTCCTGCCTGTCTGATCTTGATTATGAAAATATTGGGTTACAATGGGGTGCCGAAGGGTTCGGCTATGATCTCGTTGAGAGGCTAAGTGCTGCGGCGACCTAGCTCTAGACTTCTGGTGGCTAAAGTTGCTATGATTGATTGTGTCCCTCGGCAGCCCCTCTCCCGGCCTTTATATAGGAGGCCAGGTCTCAAGAGATCTGTCCGGGTACGTCTAGGTTTACAAAAGAGCTAGCTCTAAACTTTCCTTGTTCGGCTCCTCTTCGTCTTGTTCTTCAAGGAATCCTCTTCGGCACCGTCCTAGTGGCCCACCTTGCCATCGGATGTCTTCGTGGGCCTCCTATTGGGCCGTAGAGGATAGGGCAACGTCAGTTACCCGAAGGGTAATGCCCACGTCAGTAGTCCCCGAGTGTCTAGCCGAAGATATTTCGGGTGGAGACTAAAGCATGCCTCCACCTAATGACCTTCTCCTTGATTGTTCTTGTTCATCTTGTAACAGCATCATCTTCTTCTATCGGGTGCGCGTCCAGCGCTCCCGATGGGAGTAGCCCCCGAGTCTAGGTGCGGATGCTTGCAATCCGTGCGTAGACTCAAGTTGTGCCACTCGATGTCTCCTTCTGCCGAAGCTTCTGCAAGTCTTCGTGGGTCACCCGATACATTTGCACCGGGGCCCATATTCTTCGGTAAAGTCTCAACGCGTAAAGGATATTGAGTAACGTGCCCAGCTTTTGCTGGTTAACTGCTGATGGCAAAACAACGTTACCCTACACAGAATCAAGTCCCCAGGCATGATCCTGGAGTGCAAAAAAGTTTTATCGGGTGCGCACTCAGCGCTCCCGATGGGAGTAGTCCCCGAGTCTGGGCGCGGGTGCTTGCAATCGAGTGCAGACTCGAACTGAAGACACCACTCTTTTGTTCAAACACTTCTTCAGACCCTTCTTCCTGGAAAATTCTTCGAGTCTTCTTTTTATCGGGTGCGCGTCCAGCGCTCCCGATGGGAGTAGCCCCCGAGTCTAGGCACAGATGCTTGCAATCTGTGCGTAGACTCAAGTTGACCACTCGACAGCTTCATTTCTTCGACTCCTCCATCATGCTTTTTCGACGTCATTGATGACGTAATTACTGCCATGGTCTGACTGATAAGACGTGTCCTGATGGGCCCACCCTAGTTCTGTGCAGGCAGTTTTTAGGAAATGACCGCTTCTTGCGTACAATTACCAAGGCGTCTCCTCGATTCCCGTGATTTGATGATGAAAAAGAGACTCTTTTAGTGAACTGGGTACGTGCACCCGTTCCACCCTTATATCTTATAATTTCTCGTTGGCAGATCTTCTCCTCTTCACACACCATCATTGCGTCCTTTTCTTCCTCATTCATCTCCTGCGCTCAAAACTATTGCGCCGCCACCGCCGAATCCAGATCTCTCGTGAATCTGCGAGATGGGGAAGAAGAGGATCTCCACCCTTGCTACTGCTGCTGCAAGCAGCGGCGCCGCCGCCAGATCTTCTCCGAAAAGGAACGTCTCCAACGCTCCTACTTTAGCTCCGGCGCCGTCGGCGCCATCAAGTTCTATTGCCGGTTCCATCCCCGGTGATTGGCCTGCTTCCACCACCACTAAACGTGACGAGAAGAAGGCTAAGAGCCTCGGATATATTCCTTCTGAAGAGGGGAATGTTATTCCCCCAGGTGCGATTTCACGGCCCAATCCCCCTGCTGGTTTTACCGTGATGTATTTATCTTTTTTGCATCGAGGTCTTTCGCTTCCTGCCCACAAATTCCTTCAGCATCTTCTCCGAATTTACGAGATCCAACTATGGCAGTTAACTCCCAATTCAATCCTCCATCTTGCTATCTTTATAACTCTATACGAATCGTTCCTGGGCATCGAACCACACTTTGGCCTATGGAAGAAAATCTTCTTCGTGAAGAGATATAACAACAGTGGCGGTTCCTTCGTCATCGGCGGAGTTGGTTTCGTTGCTCGTAAAGAAGTTAATTACTTCAATTTCCCGATGAGGGACTCTGTGCAAGGATGGAGGCTGAAGTGGTTTTATATTAGAGATTCTCCAGCAGCCGAGCTTCAGCTCCCTCGTTTTTCCAATGTCCTTGAAGCCAAGCCTAAACAATCTTGGAAAAATACCCTCTCACCCGACGAAAAACCAGCAGTCGATAGGTTATTTGCCAGATTCCTTCGGATCAAGGAAGCCGGTGGCCAAACCATGATAGGCACAGATGTAGCCTCTGTGTTCTTAAGGCGTCGAATTCAACCAATCATGGCCAGAGCCCACCCGATGTGGTTGTATTCGGGTGGCAGGGACGAGACTAGGATAAATGCTGCCGAATTATCCGACAAAGAGTTACTTGACGAAGTTCGTCGGCTTACTCACTTCAGCCAGGAAGATTCGATTCCTCTCACATCTTCCCATGTACCTTTTGACGTTGATCACCCACCAACTGAGGTAAATTCTTACTTTCACACTCTCATTGTGTCATTTTTCTTGATAATCACGACTGCCATTGTCCTTACTTGTTTTATCTTCAACAGAACCTCATGGATCCTGATTACTCGCACGACCTGCCAGATGATACTTCCGAGAGGGGGGACTCCTCAGTCCCCGTAGGATCCCATACTGAGGAAAATTCAAGCTCGGGAGCCGGACATGCTGATCTGATGAACCCTGAAGCCATCCTTACTGATCCCAAATCTGCAGCCAATGATATTAGCGACACAGCGGGGTCGATGCATGATGACGACGTTGATCACGCTGCCTTTATTGATGCAGCTGCGGAGGAGGCCGAGGCGCTGCCTTCGGAGAGGTCATCCGGCGGCTTTGCCGATGAAGATGATCTTTGGGATTTGTAAGCCCTTGATTTTTCTTCGAGACCCTACGTCTTTGCCTTTGTTATCCTCTGCTCTGACTTTGTCATCTATTTTACTTCCGTAGGGGAGAAGACTTCATCGAGCCTCCACCCAAAAAGTCTAAAATCGGTGTTGCCCCGTCAAATCTCGCGGCTTTCGAGGCTTCGGCCCCTGCTACAATCCCCGCAGCCCAAACATAAATTGCTTCTTCTCTTTCTAAGGGGAAAAATATCCCTCCAGCTGCTGCTGCCGCAATTCCTTCTTCAGGAAAACTCGTAAGTCTTTTCTTTCTTTTGAATCAACAGCTCTTTAAATAAACTTCAAGTACTCATGCGACGAAACTCTTCCTTTAAGGACTTGCAAGCTGTTATATCTTCCTTGGAATCTTTCGCCTCCCAATATGCTTCTTTGGAGGTTGACAAGGCTCAGCTGCAGAAGGAGGTCGAGTCCTCTTCCTCGAAACTGGAAGGCGCAATTAAAATTGCTACCGAAGCTCGTGCAGAAATTGACGCTTTGAAGGGAGAACTGGAGGAGCTAAGGAGGAGGCTGAAGGACGAAGAGACAGCCAAGCTCACTGCCGAAGCTCGGGCGATGGAGAAGGATGATCTTCTCCGTCGATCCTCTCTGGCTTTCCTCAGTAATCCTCTTTTTCTGCGCTTCTCGATTATTGTTTTTGTGAACATTGATTCTTTTGTTAATGCCTTTCTTCACACCTCATCCTTCTCGGGAGCTGCTGATATTGTCGAGGGTACTCCTCGGCAATGCCCTCCGATTGGGGCTTAGGGTTGATGGAATCCTGTAAGCTGATACGAGACATCGGTTCACAGACAAGCGGGAGAGCGATTTACCCAGGTTCGGGGCCCTCGATGAGGTAAAACCCTTACGTCCTGCCTGTCTGATCTTGATTATGATAATTATGGGTTACAATGGGGTGCCGAAGGGTTCGGCTGAGATCTCGTCGAGAGGCTAAGCGCTGCGGCGACCTAGCTCTAGACTTTTGGTGGCTATGATTGCTAAGATTGATCGTGTCCCTCGGCAACCCCTCTCCTGGCCTTTATATAGGTGGCCAGGTCTCAAGAGGTCTAGCCGAGTACGACTAGGTTTACAATAGTTCTAGCTCTAAACTTTCCTTGTTCGGATCCTTCCTTGTCTTGCCCGCCAAGGAATCTGCTGCTACGACATCCAAGTGGCCCTTCTTGCCATCGAATACCTTCATGGGCCTCTGATACGTCTCCGACGTATCGATAATTTCTTATGTTCCATGCTACATTATTGATGATATCTACATGTTTTATACACATTATATGTCGTATTTATGCATTTTCCGGCACTAACCTATTAACGAGATGCCGAAGAGCCAGTTGCTGTTTTCTGTTGTTTTTGGTTTCAGAAATCCTAGTAAAGAAATATTCTCGGAATTGGACGAAATCAACGCCCAGGGTCCTATTTTGCCACAAAGCTTCCAGAAGACCGAAGACGTAACGAAGTGGGGCGTCGAGGCGGCGACACGCCAGGGCGGCGCGGCCCACCTCCTGGCCGCGCGGCCCTGTCGTGTGGGCCCCTCGTGTGGCCCCCCGCGTTGCCCTTCCGCCTACTTAAAGCCTCCGTCGCGAAACCCCCAGTACCGAGAGCCACGATACGGAAAACCTTACTGAGACGCCGCCGCCGCCAATCCCATCTCGGGGGATTCTGGAGATCACCTCCGGCACCCTGCCGGAGAGGGGATTCATCTCCCGGGAGGACTCTTCACCGCCATGGTCGCCTCCGGAGTGATGAGTGAGTAGTTCACCCCTGTACTATGGGTCCATAGCAGTAGCTAGATGATTGTCTTCTCCTCATTGTGCTTCATTGTTGGATCTTGTGAGCTGCCTAACATGATCAAGATCATCTATCTGTAATACTATATGTTGTGTTTGTCGGGATCCGATGGATAGAGAATACTATGTTATGTTAATTATCAAGTTATTACCTATGTGTTGTTTATGATCTTGCATGCTCTCCGTTATTAGTAGAGGCTCCGGCCAAGTTTTTGCTCTTAACTCCAAGAGGGAGTATTTATGCTCGATAGTGGGTTCATGCCTCCATTAAATCCGGGACGAGTGACGAGAAAGTTCTAAGGTTGTGGATGTGCTGTTGCCACTAGGGATAAAACATTGATGCTATGTCTAAGGATGTAGTTATTGATTACATTACGCACCATACTTAATGCAATTGTCTGTTGTTTTGCAACTTAATACTGGAAGGGGTTGATGTCTACGGGTGCTTCTATTCTTGTAGACAGTGTTGGGCCTCCAAGAGCAGAGGCACTACAAGAAAAGTTGCCATGGCCGACGAAGTTGAAGTCGCGCCGTGGTTGCTGGTGTACCATGGCCGACGATTTTGGTCCCTCCGTGGTGCATGTCAAAACTTTTTTTTCTCGTTTTTGAGGCCACCTAGCCCGACGAAAGCGGCCAAAACGTCGCGTATGGTGGCCCGGGACGTGGTGCATCGCGAATTCTCGGGTTCGCCGGCCGAGTCAACGCAAATCCGCACCGCCGAGGGATGTAGGGCCCGGATGGCAGCCTCTCCGGCATTGTTTTTTTCTCGATCGCGCCATCTCGTTCAACGTTCTCCGATCGAGCCGTTTACGATGCAGGATCATGGGTCCCGCATGTCATCCTCTATGAACCAAAATTCTTTCTATTCTTGGATTTTTTTGACCCCCTGATTACTGGCTACTTCCTTTTTCTTTTGATCCCTTGCCGCCTTGGAAACGTTGAGACCGCTGCTGCTAAATGGGACCCGCATGTCATCCTCTATGTGCAATCAACTTTCTTTTCTTGGAGTTTTTTTGGCACCTCAAATTTGGTCACTTGCCTTTTTCTTTCGATCCCTGCCGCCTCTCAAACGGTGATACCGCTGCTGCTAACTGGGACCCGCATGTCATCCTCTATGCACTATAAAACTTTCTTTTCTTGAATTATTTTTGGCACCTCATATTTGGTCACTTGCCTTTTTCTTTCGATCCCTGCCGCCTCTCAAACGGTGATACCGCTGCTGCTAAATGGGACCCGCATGTCATCCTCTATGTACTATAAAACTTTCTTTTCTTGGAGTTTTTTTTGGCACCTCAAATTTGGTCACTTGCCTTTTTCTTTCGATCCCCTGCCGCCTCTCAAACGGTGATACCGCTGCTGCTAACTGGGACCCGCATGTCATCCTCTATGCACTATAAAACTTTCTTTTCTTGAATTATTTTTGGCACCTCATATTTGGTCACTTGCCTTTTTCTTTTGATCCCCTGCCGCCTCTCAAACGGTGATACCGCTGCTGCTAAATGGGACCCGCATGTCATCCTCTATGTACTATAAAACTTTCTTTTCTTGAATTATTTTTGGCTCCTCATATTTGGTCACTTGCCTTTTTCTTTCGATCTCATGCCACGTTTGAAACGTTGAGGAACCTGCTGGCTCATGGGACCCGCATGTCATCCTCTATGTGCTATAAAAGTTTCCTTTGTTGGATTTTTTTTCACCCGCTGATTTTTGGCTTACCTTTTTCTTTTGATCCCCTGCCCACTTTGAAACGTCGAGTAAGCTGCTGGCTCAAGGGACCCGCATGTCATCCTCTATGTACTATAAAACTTTCTTTTCTTGAATTATTTTTGGCTCCTCATATTTGGTCACTTGCCTTTTTCTTTCGATCTCATGCCACGTTTGAAACGTTGAGGAACCTGCTGGCTCATGGGACCCGCATGTCATCCTCTATGTGCTATAAAAGTTTATTTTCTTTAAAAAAATTTTCACCCTCTGATTTTTGGCTATTTCCTTTTTCTTTTGATCCCCTGCCGCCTTGGAAACGTTGGGTAAGCTGCTGACTCATGGGACCCGCATGTCATCCTCTATGTACAATCAACTTTCTTTTTCTTTTGATCTCAAGCCGCATTTGAAACGTTGAGACCGCTGCTTGCTAAATGGGACCCGCATGTCATCCTCTACGTACAATAAAGTTTCTTTTCTTGGATTATCTTTGGCTCCTGATATTTTGTCACTTGCCTTTTTCTTTCGATCTCATGCCGCCTTTGAAACGTTGAGTAGGCTGCTGGCTCATGGGTCCCGCATGTCATCCTCTACGAACAATAAAAGTTTCCTTTCTTGGAGTTATTTTTTACCCCTAATTTCTGGCTATTTGCCTTTTTCTTTTGATCTCCTGCCCCCTCTGAAACGATGAGGACGGCTGTTGGCAGGTCGGTCCCACATGTCATCCTCTATGAACAATAAAAGTTTCCTTTGATGGATTTATTTTGAACCCCTAATTAATTTATGGATATTTCCCCTGCCGCCTTGGAATCGTTGAGGATGCTTGCTGCCTCATGGGTCCCGCATGTCATCCTCTCGGAACGGTAAATGTTTATTTTCTTGGATTTTGTTGACCAAACGATTTTTGGCTTATTTTTTCTTTCGATCACCTGCAGCCTTTAAAACGTTGAGGACGGCTGGCGGCTCACGGGTCCCACATGTCAACCTCTATGAACAATAAACGCCGAGGCTGCTGCTGCCTCATGGGTCCCGCATGTCATCCTCTCAGAACGAAAATGTTTCTTTTCTTGGATTTTTTACCAACAGATTTTTGGTTTATTTTTTCTTTCCATCCCCTGCCGCCTTTAAAACGTTGACGACGTTGTTGGCTCATGGGTCCCCGATGTCGGCCTCCCCGTACAAGAAACATATGATATCTTGATTATTTTGCGGACAATAAACAATGTATTGCGCTCCGAGCTATTTCAAACGGATAATTAAATCTTTATTTTTACATAAACAAACTTATATGTTGAATCTCCTTGTTTTTTTGTCTTTGCGAAGCATAGGACTTTCCTGTTTTTTAGAAAATTCGGAACTTTCCTGTTTTGGAGTGGGCTGAAATTGTACGAGTCAAAAGGCCTAGCGAGGATAGTTCGAAGGCCCGGATGTCCGGATGCGGCCCAATTGAAATCTTTCTTCTTGGATTTTTTTCACCCCACGATTTATGGCTACTTCATTTTTCTTTTGGTTCTGTGCCGCCTTGGAAACGTTGAGACCGCTGCTGCAAAATGGGACCCGCATGTCATCCTCTACGTACAATAAAATTTCTTTTCTTGGATTATTTTTGGCTCATGATATTTGGTCACTTGCCTTTTTCTTTCGATCCCGTGCAGCCTCTCAAACGTTGATACCGCTGCTGCTAATTGGGACCCGCATGTCATCCTCTATGTACAATCAAGTTTCTTTTCTTGAATTATTTTTGGCTCCTGGTATTTGGTCACTTGCCTTTTTCTTTCGATCTCATGCCACGTTTGAAATGTTGAGGAACCTGCTGGCTCATGGGACCCGCATGTCATCCTCTATGTACTATAAAAGTTCATTTTCTTTGTTTTTTTTCACCCTCTGATTTTTGGCTATTTCCTTTTTCTTTTGATCCCCTGCCGCCTTGGAAACGTTGAGTAAGCTGCTAGCTCATGGGACTCGCATGTCATCCTCTATGTCCATCAACTTTATTTTCTTGGATTTTTTTTGACCCCCTAATTTCTGGCTACTTTCTTTTTCTTTTGATCTCAAGCCGCATTTGAAACGTTGGGACCGGCTGCTGCAAAATGGGACCCGCATGTCATCCTCTATGTAAATAAAGTTTCTTTTCTTGGATTATCTTGGGCTCTTGATATTTTGTCACTTGCCTTTTTCTTTCGATCTCATGCCGCCTTTGAAACGTTAAGTAAGCTGCTGGCTCATGGGTCCCGCATGTCATCCTCTACGAACAATAAAAGTTTCCTTTCTTGGAGTTATTTTTTACCCCTAATTTATGGCTATTTGCCTTTTTCTTTTGATCTCCTGCCCCCTTTGAAACGATGAGGACGCTATTGGCAGGTCGGTCCCACATGTCATCCTCTATGAACAATAAAACTTTCCTTTGATGGATTTATTTTGAACCCCTAATTAATTTCTGGATATTTCCTTTTTTTCTTTTGATCCCTGCCGCCTTGGAATCGTTGAGGATGCTGCTGCCTCATGGGTCCCGCATGTCATCCTCTCGGAACGGTAAATGTTTATTTTCTTGGATTTTGAATACCAAATGATTTTTGGCTTATTTTTTCTTTCGATCTCCTGCCGCCTTTAAAACGTTGAGGACGCTGGCTGGCTCACGGGTCCCACATGTCGGCCTCTAACATTAAACGGCGAGGATCTTTGCTGCCTCATGGGTCCCGCATGTTATCCTCTCAGAACGAAAATGTTTCTTTTCTTGGATTTTGTACCAATAGATTTTTGGTTTATTTTTTCTTTCCATCCCTGCCGCCTTTAAAATGTTGACGACGCTGCTGGCGCATGGGTCCCCGATGTCAGCCTCCCCGTATAAGAAACATGTGATATCTTGATTATTTTGCAGACAATAAACAGTGTATTTTGCTATGAGCTATTGCAAAGGGATAAATTAAATCTTTATTTTTACATAAACAAACTTATATGCTGAATCTCCTTGTTTTTTTTCTTTGCGAGGCATAAGACTTTCCTGTTTTGGAATGGGCTGAAATTGTACGAATCAAAAGGCGTCCGGCGGGATAGTTTGAAGGCCCAGATGGCCAGAAGCAGCCCAATTGAAATATTCCATTTCTTGGATTTTTTGACACCCTTATTTCTGGCTACTTCCTTTTTCTTTTGGTCATGTGCCGCCTTGGAAACATTGAGACCGCTGCTGCAAAATGGGACCCGCATGTCATCCTCTATGTACTATAAAGATTCTTTTCTTAGATTATTTTTGGCTCCTGATATTTGGTCACTTTCCTTTTCCTTTCGATCTCATGCCGCCTTTGAAACGTTGAGGAAGCTGCTGGCTCATGGGTCCCGCATGTCATACTCTATGAACAATAAAGTGTCCTTCATTGGATTTATTTTTTACCCCTAATTTCTGGCTATTTACCGTTTTCTTTTGATCCCCTACCCCCTTTGAAACGATGAGGACGCTACTGGCAGGTCGGTCCCACATCCTCTATGAACAATAAAAGTTTCCTATGATGGATTTATTTTTGACCCCTTTTGATCCCCTGCCGCCTTGGAATCGTTGAGGATGCTGGCTTGCCTCATGGGTCCCGCATGTCAGCCTCTCAGAACGGTAAATGTTTCTTTTCTTGGATTTTTTTACCAACTGATTTTTGGCCTTTGTCTTTCTATCTCCTGCCGCCTTTAACACGTTGGGGACGCTGCCGGCTCAGGGGTCCCACATGTCAGCCTCTATGAACAATAAACCTTTTGTTTGATTTATTATTGACCCATAATTTCTTGGTATTTGCCTTTTTCTTTCGATCTCATGCCGCCTCTGAAACGTTGAGACGCTGCTGGCTCATGGGTCCCTGTCAGCCTCTATGAACAGTAAAAGTTTCCTTTGTTTGATTTATTTTTGACCCTAATTACTGGCTATTTGCCTTTTTTATCCCTGCCGCCTTTGAAACTAAGAGGACGCTGCTGGCCCATGGGTCCCACATCTCAGCCTCTCTGAACGATAAACCTTTCCTTTCTTTTTTTCGATCCCGTGCCGCCTTGGAAAATGTGAGACCGCTCCTGCAAAACGGGACCCATATGTCATCCTCTATGTACAATAAAAGTTTCTTTCCTTGGATTATTTTTGGCAC
>NC_061509.1:97792986-97854325 GCF_022539505.1 Lolium rigidum | reverse complement strand
ACCTTACAATGTAATCTAGATTATTGACTCTAGTGCAAGTGGGAGGATCTGTTGGAGATATGCCCAAGAGGCAATAATAAAGTGGTTATATAATATATCTTTGTGTTTATGATAAATGTTTGCATACCATGCTATAATTGTATTAACCGAAACATTGATACATGTGTGTTATGTAAACAACAAGGAGTCCCTAGTAAGCCTCTTGTATAAGTAGCTTCTTGATTAATAGATGATCATGGTTTCGTGATCATGAACATTGGATGTTATTAATAACAAGGTTATGTCATTGGATGAATGATATAATGGACACACACTCAAATAAGCGTAGCATAAGATCATGTCATTAAGTTCAATTTGCTATAAGCTTTCGATACATAGTTACCTAGTCCTTCGACCATGAGATCATGTAAATCATTTACACCGGAAGGATGCTTTGATTACATCAAACGCCATTACGTAAATGGGTGGTTATAAAGATGGGATTAAGTATTTGGAAAGTGTGAGTCGAGGCATATTGTCGGGGCCCCGTGGGTCGTAGGCTAGACAAACCCAGATCTCCATCTGGCATAAGCCTAACCTAGATCTTTAGGGCCTACAGGGTGAGAATTGGTAACACAACAGTGACTCTACGACTCAAAGAGTAATACAAGCTCATAAGCGAGCGAAAAACCAAAGTATTACAAACGAGAGGTCAACGACCCGACATTTCATCAATCAATGGAAGCGAAGTTATGCTATTCTAAATACCAAGATAGCAAAAGGCCTAAGAGGCCGGGAGCATAACGGCGACGTCCCAGCCCATAGATTCCAGGCTGCCACCTGGGAATCCCAAGCTACTCGTCGATGTCGACCAAGAAACCACCATTTGTTGGAGCGACTTCTTCTGAAACAAAGCATGCAAAGCTGAGTACAGGGACTCAGCAAGACTTAGTACAACCTGTTAGCAAAGCCGGTATGCGAGGCTTTATGTGGAGCTTATTTTGCGTAAAGCCAGTTTTCCTTTGTAAAACAAGAGGGAGCAGAAGCTCGTCTATTCAGATCATTTTCAAAAGGGGATAAGAGAGCGATATCTCTAGCTCTACTGATCATCATATTGAATCCACCGAATTTTCATCATCAGCTGAACCTATCAACTAGGAGCACCCCCTCGATACCCTAAGGAGGGATCCTTATCACACATTGATTTCCAAGTTTTACGATTAGGTTCAAGTTATCTATGATCAACACGGAGTTCCCCAAGTCGTCCATAACCGTGGACACGGCTTTTCGAAAAGATTTAACCCTGCAGGGGTGTACAACTTTACCCACACGCGCCGACCGACTCTTAATGCCAGAACGTTAGCACACTTCCTTGGTGTGTCGGCAGAGGGTGGTCGACCAAAACCTTTCCCTTGCTTCGCCTATTCCATGAGTCAAACTAACTGGGAGCTCCGTCATCGTAGGTAGCCATTCTCCGAGGCGGTCCCGGTCATTGTGCGCGGGGATCCGGTTCAATGCCTCCAGCATCCTTCACCCTAGCCACATCCCTGTATGATGCACCTTTGAAAACCTTTTCCACGCCTTCGCCATGCAGAATGCCAAATGGAACTCGCAAACTAATTGACTCATGGGTAAGCTAGGCAAGTTCGGGCCAAGGGGTTCCCATGGGCCCCGTGTGGTTGTACGCTCAGTCTTGGTTCCGAAGGCGAGAACCTCAGGTCCTAGTATCGGCGAGAACGGGTCAAATCACCACATCCCCATGTGGCGGCCCATCCAAGCCTTTAACATGTTTATTAACATTATCACTGATCTTACCACGTCATCCTGTCAAACTAGGTTCATTCGCAGCTCTGATTCATCAACCGGATGGATCAGGATTCGTCAACTAAGTATAGCTAAGCATATTCGATACAACGGCTCTAGTGATGCACACGAGCTCAAACCTAGTCTTGCTGGGAGCAGTGGATCGGGGTATTTAGGCTACAAGGATGGTAAATGCAACACACATAGGATAACTATATCTGTCGATAAAACATATTGGAATCGTATGCAATATGTAGGAACCAGAAGTAAAGCATTTCGAAATCATAACATGAACCAGGCTAGGGCTTGCCTTTGTCCCTGACAAACCAATATGGATCTTCGGAGATCCCATGCTTGACTTGTTCGTCGGTGGACAAGTATTGAAATGCGTCGTTGTCGATCTTCATCGTCTCGGCACTTGCTCTATCGATCGCGAAGAAGCAAACACCGGAAAGGTAGAACAACAATCAACACATGGCATTGATGCAATGCACATACAAGGATGATAACATGACATATTAATTAGGTACTGAATTAACCCTAAGACATCATCAATTTAAGTGGGGTTCGACGTGACTAGGGTTAGTAGTTCCGGAGCCTCAAAAGGGGTACAATTAGTTCTTCTAAAACAACTAGGGTTCAAAGTTGTTTAACAATGCATGATTTTGTAACCAAATTGTAGATCTTATTTTTCTGAACATTTTGGTATATTATACATATTTTTCTGATCTAAAATGAATTAGTTATGATTTTTACAAGAGCCGGTATTTTCTGGAAACGGAAAAACAAAATACGAATTTGGTCTTTTGAACTCTTTGAAATTTCTGGACTAACTTCTTTTAGACCACACTTAGTTCAGATTTCAAATACTGAAGCTTTTACACTTTAAACATGGGTACAGGCGTAGCAACTAGTTGGCCAAAGCTGATTGTTTCCTAGGCTGTATCTCTTGTCGTAGAAACCTGAACATAGGCAGCTACAACTATTACTCTGAGCTCTAACATCATCTTTCAGCTTGTTGGAAAACGAATTGAGATGGTTCAGTTTGGCATGTATTTGCACAGTAGGAAAGTGGAGATAAACAAGGCAGTAGTAAATGTATTCAGGAAGTGGTCATTTTGGTTCTTTGCTACCAGAATGAGGACATCAGACTAGCTGAAGTTCAGAAGCGTATATGTACAAAAATTAAACCTGGAGACCACTCACGTATTGGCTACCTCCAGCCAATTAGCAGGTTTGCAAACTGAAAGGGCCGATGCTATGTTTCTCTCTGTTTCTTTAAACGGAACGTATGGGCTGCAGCTCTCTCTCTCTGGTCGAGCACGAACTCCACGATTGAGCGCGCGCCAGGATGCAAAACTGGGTGCGTTAGACGTAGGAGCTCGCAGTGAACCAAATGGAGGCAGCGCCGCTACCTATTGGTCGTTGGAGAAAGGCCAGCGACGCGGCCGAGCGATGGCGGACGGGGTCGCACGGCGGAACGACGCTACAGAACGTGATGGAGACGGTGAAGAGGTCCGGGCGAACCAGAAGCTCACCAGGAGCGTGATGAAGGTATCGGGGAAGTCGGAGGAGCCCGGAGTCGACCGCGACGGTTGCAACCGGAGGCGGTGACGGAGGTCTCGATTGGCTCGTCCTCGGGCATATCGGCTTGCGTGCGTCGGCGAGGAGACGCAGGACGCCAATTAGGAGCTTCCGGGCATCAAGGCGGAGCTCGGGGCGGCCGGGAGTGACGGCGCGAAGCGGCGGCCGAACTAGGGTTTCGAGTCGCGGGAGAGAGACAGATAGAGCGAGGAAGAGGTGGGACTGGGCAGCCTAGGGTTCTCGCGGCGGCGGAGGAGATACTTGTAGGCGCCGGCAAAGCGGCGGCGTCGATCTTGGCGCAGGCGAGCGACGGGACGCGGCCAGCGAGCTGCTTCCCTCCATCGTGAGGTTGAAGATGATTGGGGGAGTTGGGTTTGGCCTTGGGCTGCTGCTAGACCGGCCTGTTGGGTTGCTTGCGTGGATAGAAAGGAGAGGAAGAAAATATGGGCTGCCAACTGCCATCCGAGGCAGAGGAGAGGATGTCCTTTTCCTTTTCCTAAATTCTATTCTTTCTCTATTTTTCAAATTTCTTTTGCTGCTTATAAAATTCTTTGGAATTCAAACCTCCTAGCATTTTCCAAAAATCCATGGCATGCTTTACAGTAGAGAAGTGCCATTGTAGGTTGAGTTTGAATTATTGAAACATTTTGAGCATTTTAAATCAGAGAGATTGAGAAACCATTGGGTTTTCAAATATTTCCTTGATGCAATTTTCTTAGGAAAATTATCATGATGCTCATGATGCACAATCAAACCCTAATTAGGTTTAACTAAAAGAGGGGTGTTACAGATCTATCCCCCTTAAAAGAATCTCGTCCCGAGATTCCAAGGTAGAAATAGAGAAAGGAACAAAGACTACACCGGTCTTCAATGATCTTGTCAATACCATGATGGTCTTCCTGCTTAAAGAGGTTGATTCACGACATCATGAAGAAGTTGATCCACAACACCATGAAGAGCTCTACATTTTGCTTTCTTCACTCTAAAGGAAAGAGGGAATAACTCTGGAATGATGGATCTTCACGAAGATCGAGTATCTCATGGTCATCTCATGGAAGGAGTGTTTAAAAATAACTCTTGAGCTAACAAACATGAAACACGTCAAGGTAACGGAGGAGACGGAAGAAGTTTCAAATTTTGGTAGCCAATTGCTCCACGCTTGACAAGAATACCAAGGAACAAGGTAGCGGAGGGTTAAATTGCCTTTGATACCATAACAAGGCACACTTAGAGAGGGTGACTCGTAGAAGAACGAATGATTATCCAACGAGAGCAACTTTGGATTTTTTTTCCAAAATCATAGTCACTCTTCGGGCAAGGATACACTAAACGATTGAAGCGTACCCAAAAGACTAGGGCCTAGATGACTGACGAATTCACACAACGTGTGAATTGATTAGAACTTCGGGTACAAACCAAAGGAAGGGGAAGAACACTGGCTACTAAAGTGCCAAGGTTCATGAGATTACTTAATGTTACTTGAACGAATAGACAACAGAGATTTGGCATCCTAAGAAGAGATACTTCTCCCAGGATTTGGACTTTGAATATGGCAAGAGGAGTGTCGTTCGGTTAAAGCTTGCTCAAAAGTACTGGGGTCACATATGGCTGACGAATTCACACAACGTGTGAATTACAGAGATCTTAAAGTAAAGTCCAAAGGAAGGAGAAAAACATTGTCGAATGACGTAGTAGAATCACCAGGGGGTGAATTTTCTCCTAACAGAATTGTTGTCATAAGGGAAGTGGTTTCGAGGGATTGACCGAGAGACATTTAGTAACTCTGCTTCTAATGTTTGCCTTGATGTTCTAGACACCAATAGAAGGCTTATGAATAGCATTTAGTATGTCATCAAGTGAAGGTCAGGCTTCGGGATTAAGAAGACATCATAAGGGCAACTCATAGAATAAGTCGCATAACATCCTTATGGAGAGTGGTTATTCTTGTTGCTTCAATAGATTATGGCATTAGGCCTTCCGACTGATTGTGTTAACCACAACATCAATGTTGTCGGATTTACAAGGAGACCTATGTCAACAATCCTTGAGAAACACTAACCATCGTTGCTGCTTGAGATTCAGCTTAGGTTAGGTGTAAAGATATTTCAGAATCCACATGTTCGAATAGAAATTTTGCAATAGTTACCACCAAGGTGAAGCTGGTAGATTCTCAAGATATAGACTACAATGTCAAGCTCCCAAAAGATTGAGCCAGATTGCGTAATACATGTGGTTGCGACTGTCGAAGACAATTGCGTGCATATGAACTTGCAATGTAACACAGTTGAGTCCTGGTGGGGACATCGGAGAAGATATTGAAGCTCTTAAGCTTCTTCTCTTTCTTGAACAAACCAGTCGATGGCTTAATGTGCATAGATGGACTTTCAAGAACATGGAGGTAACAACCTTCCATCTCAAGAATATTCCGCACATGCATGACTGACTTGCGATGATTCTCGAGGAAATCTAATGGAACCCTTCTCAGATCCACGACGACATCTTTCAGCAAATGCACGTGAACTAGAGAAGATCACTTCCAACATCCAGAACACATACTTCGTGGTAACACAAAGATGGTTCTTAATAGTTTGCAACATTACTGCCAGTTGTTCAATATGAACCTCTTTAGACATGGAGAAAATAAGAAGGTCATCGATGGGCTCAACAACAAGCTTATCAAGATACTCCAATGAGATGGCTCATATGTTGCATGAACAAGGCAAAGGTATTGGTCAGACCGAAGGACATGAAGATGTACTCAAGTAAAACACCATGAGTATAAACATCATCAAGATAGTCCTCGGAACTGAATTTGATTTGACGATAGCCCACTCAAATCAAAGATTGAGATGATAGCATTTCCATAAAGGAGATACTTCCTGACTTCAACACGAACAAAACTGGACATCCCTTTAAGAAGAATCAAGTCGGATAGAGCTCTTGTCTTTCAACTCTCCAAGTTGTTGTTTAATCTCAACCAACTAGTCCAGGATATCCAATACGCTTTCTTGGAGAAGTAGTGATTCAGAGAACCAACTTTTACTCATGATCTCGGTCATGTGACAACATGGCGATACTTTTAGAAAGACATCCAGAATATCACGAATCACCGATATATCATTGAGTTCGAGAGGAAAGCTTGCTTTTCAGAGCAGCTGATGTGGTCTTGAGAGCTTTGGTATGAACCTAACTCTTTGATCGAAAAATGTGCGCCTGAACAAACAGACTTGGCAGCACAGTCAGACTTTGCTTGGTGATTGGTTAACCCATCATGCTAAGAATGACGGAAATATCCTTGGATTTCGAAGCAATGAGAGTTGCTAAGAATCTCGGATAGACACATCACATACATCCCTATATTCCCAAGCACGAATAGCTCGGAGGAAGGGCGAGTAAAGATATGTAAGAGCCTCACTTCATCGATAAGGCCATGAGAATTAGCACGACCTATAGATATAAAAGAGGGTGATACTCTAAGGTAGAACAGAATACAAGCTACATAAGCCTTTTAATCTGCGGATTATAACACTTTGACTGGGCCCTAGAAATGGACGAGGTACTGGAGTTTGTTTCTCCTGACATCTCGAAGTGAAATGTCTTGAAAGACCACAGGTGTAACATGCACTAGAAGATTCCAATGCACATTTACCACTTGGCTGCTAACTAGCAGACAAAGGTCGGAAAGTAACTGAAGAGGAGGAACATGATTAGGATCAAAAATCCTGAGATGTAGATGCACAAGATAGCACTCTTGTAAAACTCGTGCTAAAAAGAGATGGGTAGCATAGTAAAAGGGCATAGATATGAGACTCACAAAGAGCACTCTTGTCGTGATCCATTTGATTCCATTACAGAAACTTTGTCATAGCTAATGGTAGGGAAGATCTTTTGTTGCTGCAATTCAATCACGACAATGACCACAAGCTTGAAGGATACATTTGAGTTAGCCATCCTGATGTATGATTTAACCATGGACAACAGGGATCAACGGAATGGATCTTGGGTTAAAGGCCAGCATCATGTACTAAGTTCACACTAAGAGAACCCAGCACAATCCGGGACCTTCGGTTCAAGTCCAAGGGTTAAAATACGGAGGAAAGAATAACTACTATCTGAGTGACACAAAGGAAACTACGAGGTAGTAATCACAAGTTAACTTTCAAGAAGCCATAGCTTCAGAAGTACCCAAAAATAAGGAAAGAAAGCATCCAAGGTGAAAGGAAACCTCGAAGCCTAGAACAGAATGATGTGGAACCCACAAAGTAGAGAGATTATGATGGAAGGAAATCTCTCGATTGAAACGAAACAAAGAGAGAACAAAGAACACACGAGAGTTTAGAGAAATCAACACTAGGTCAACTGGTTAAGAAACGACCTACCATTGAGGCACCTAAGTTTTGAAAGACCAGAAGAGATAATAAAACCTTCTCAAATCAACACAAGGTAAGGTGACTCTAAATTAGAGCGACACCAGATAAGGAGTAAAAAGAATCCTAATCAGATTTTCGCAATTACTTTTAGCTTTCAAATAGTTTTCGCAAACACTAGACTCAACATCGACCAATGGAAAGGGTTTCCTACAGGCAGTCCTGCTCTGATACCAAAACCTGTCGGGGCCCCGTGGGTCGTAGGCTAGACAAACCCAGATCTCCATCTGGCATAAGCCTAACCTAGATCTCTAGGGCCTACAGGGTGAGAATTGGTAACACAACAGTGACTCTACGACTCAAAGAGTAATACAAGCTCATAACTGAGCGAAAAACCAAAGTATTACAAACAGAGGTCACTGACCTGACATTTCATCAATCAATGGAAGCGAAGTTATGCTATTCTAAATACCAAGATAGCAAAAGGCCTAAGAGGCCAGGAGCATAACGGCGACGTCCCAGCCCATAGATTCCAGGCTGCCACACGGGAATCCCAAGCTACTCGTCGATGTCGACCAAAAACCACCATTTGTTGGAGCGACTTCTTCGAAACAAAGCATGCAAAGCTGAGTACGGGGACTCGAGCAAGACTTAGTACAACCTTGTTAGCAAAGCCGGTATGCGAGGCTTTATGTGGAGCTTATTTTGCGTAAAGCCGGTTTTCCTTTGTAAAACAAGAGGGAGCGAGAAGCTCGTCTATTCGAGATCATTTTCAAAAGGGGATAAGAGAGCGATATCTCTAGCTCTACCGATCATCATATTGAATCCACCGAATTTTCATCATCAGCTGAACCTATCAACTAGGAGCACCCCCTCGATACCCTAAGGAGGGATCCTTATCACACATTGATTTCCAAGTTTTACGATTAGGTTCAAGTTATCTATGATCAACACATAGTTCCCCAAGTCGTCCATAACCGTGGACACGGCTTTTCGAAAAGATTTAACCTGCGGGGGTGTACAACTTTACCCACACGCGCCGACCGACTCTTAATGCCGAACGTTAGCACACTTCCTTGGTGTGTCGGCGGAGGGTGGTCGACCAAAACCTTTCCCTTGCTTCGCCTATTCCATGAGTCAAACTAACCGGGAGCTCCGTCATCGTAGGTAGCCATTCTCCGAGGCGGTCCCGGTCATTGTGCGCGGGGATCCGGTTCAATGCCTCCGGCATCCTTCACCCTAGCCACATCCTCGTATGATGCACCTTTGAAAACCTTTTCCACGCCTTCGCCATGCGAGAATGCCAAATGGAACTCGCAAACTAATTGACTCATGGGTAAGCTAGGCAAGTTCGGGCCAAGGGGTTCCCATGGGCCCCGTGTGGTTGTACGCTCAGTCTTGGTTCCGAAGGCGAGAACCTCAGGTCCTAGTATCGGCGAGAACGGGTCAAATCACCACATCCCCATGTGGCGGCCCATCCAAGCCTTTAACATGTTTATTAACATTATCACTGATCTTACCACGTCATCCTGTCAAACTAGGTTCATTCGCAGCTCTGATTCATCAACCGGATGGATCAGGATTCGTCAACTAAGTATAGCTAAGCATATTCGATACAACGGCTCTAGCGATGCACACGAGCTCAAACCTAGTCTTGCTGGGAGCGGTGGATCGGGGTATTTAGGCTACAAGGATGGTAAATGCAACACACACATAGGATAACTATATCTGTCGATAAAACATATTGGAATCGTATGTAATATGTAGGAACCAGAAGTAAAGCATTTCGAAATCATAACATGAACCAGGCTAGGGCTTGCCTTTGTCCCTGACAAACCAATATGGATCTTCGGAGATCCCATGCTTGACTTGTTCGTCGGTGGACAAGCATCGTCTCGGCACTTGCTCTATCGATCGCGAAGAAGCAAACACCGGAAAGGTAGAACAACAATCAACACATGGCATTGATGCAATGCACATACAAGGATGATAACATGACATATTAATTAGGTACTGAATTAACCCTAAGACATCATCAATTTAAGTGGGGTTCGACGGGACTAGGGTTAGTAGTTCCGGAGCCTCAAAAGGGGTACAATTAGTTCTTCTAAAACAACTAGGGTTCAAAGTTGTTTAACAATGCATGATTTTGTAACCAAATTGTAGATCTTATTTTTCTGAACATTTTGGTATATTATACATATTTTTCTGATCTAAAATGAATTAGTTATGATTTTTACAAGAGCCGGTATTTTCTGGAAACGGAAAAACAAAATACGAATTTGGTCTTTTGAACTCTTTGAAATTTCTGGACTAACTTCTTTTAGACCACACTTAGTTCAGATTTCAAATACTGAAGCTTTTACACTTTAAACATGGGTACAGGCGTAGCAACTAGTTGGCCAAAGCTGATTGTTTCCTAGGCTGTATCTCTTGTCGTAGAAACCTGAACATAGGCAGCTACAACTATTACTCTGAGCTCTAACATCATCTTTCAGCTTGTTGGAAAACGAATTGAGATGGTTCAGTTTGGCATGTATTTGCACAGTAGGAAAGTGGAGATAAACAAGGCAGTAGTAAATGTATTCAGGAAGTGGTCATTTTGGTTCTTTGCTACCAGAATGAGGACATCAGACTAGCTGAAGTTCAGAAGCGTATATGTACAAAAATTAAACCTGGAGACCACTCACGTATTGGCTACCTCCAGCCAATTAGCAGGTTTGCAAACTGAAAGGGCCGATGCTATGTTTCTCTCTGTTTCTTTAAACGGAACGTATGGGCTGCAGCTCTCTCTCTCTGGTCGAGCACGAACTCCACGATTGAGCGCGCGCCAGGATGCAAAACTGGGTGCGTTAGACGTAGGAGCTCGCAGTGAACCAAATGGAGGCAGCGCCGCTACCTATTGGTCGTTGGAGAAAGGCCAGCGACGCGGCCGAGCGATGGCGGACGGGGTCGCACGGCGGAACGACGCTACAGAACGTGATGGAGACGGTGAAGAGGTCCGGGCGAACCAGAAGCTCACCAGGAGCGTGATGAAGGTATCGGGGAAGTCGGAGGAGCCCGGAGTCGACCGCGACGGTTGCAACCGGAGGCGGTGACGGAGGTCTCGATTGGCTCGTCCTCGGGCATATCGGCTTGCGTGCGTCGGCGAGGAGACGCAGGACGCCAATTAGGAGCTTCCGGGCATCAAGGCGGAGCTCGGGGCGGCCGGGAGTGACGGCGCGAAGCGGCGGCCGAACTAGGGTTTCGAGTCGCGGGAGAGAGACAGATAGAGCGAGGAAGAGGTGGGACTGGGCAGCCTAGGGTTCTCGCGGCGGCGGAGGAGATACTTGTAGGCGCCGGCAAAGCGGCGGCGTCGATCTTGGCGCAGGCGAGCGACGGGACGCGGCCAGCGAGCTGCTTCCCTCCATCGTGAGGTTGAAGATGATTGGGGGAGTTGGGTTTGGCCTTGGGCTGCTGCTAGACCGGCCTGTTGGGTTGCTTGCGTGGATAGAAAGGAGAGGAAGAAAATATGGGCTGCCAACTGCCATCCGAGGCAGAGGAGAGGATGTCCTTTTCCTTTTCCTAAATTCTATTCTTTCTCTATTTTTCAAATTTCTTTTGCTGCTTATAAAATTCTTTGGAATTCAAACCTCCTAGCATTTTCCAAAAATCCATGGCATGCTTTACAGTAGAGAAGTGCCATTGTAGGTTGAGTTTGAATTATTGAAACATTTTGAGCATTTTAAATCAGAGAGATTGAGAAACCATTGGGTTTTCAAATATTTCCTTGATGCAATTTTCTTAGGAAAATTATCATGATGCTCATGATGCACAATCAAACCCTAATTAGGTTTAACTAAAAGAGGGGTGTTACACATATGGATCAAGAGTGGAATTTGTCCATCCCGATGACAGATAGATATGCTCTGGGCCCTCTCGGTGGAATGTCGTCTGATTAGCATGCAAGCATGTGACTAGGTCACAAGAGATGACATACCATGGTACGAGTAAAGAGTACTTGTCGGTAACGAGGTTGAACAAGGTATGGAGATACCGATGATCGAACCTCGGACAAGTAAAGTATCGCGTGACAAAGGGAATCGGTATCGTATGTAAATGGTTCAGTCGACCACTAAGTTATCGTTGAATGTGTGGGAGACATTATGGATCTCCAGATCCCGCTATTGGTTATTGTTCGGAGAGGAGTCTCGACCATGTCTACATAGTTCATGAACCGTAGGGTGACACACTTAAGGTTTGATGTCGTTTTAAATAGATATGGAATATGGAATGGAGTTCGAATGTTGTTCGGAGTCTCGGATGGGATCCAGGACATCACGAGGAGGTCTGGAATGGTCCGGAGAATAAGATTCATATATAGGAAGTCACTTTCCAAGTTTCGAAATGATCCGGTGCATTTATGGAAGGCGCTAGAATGTTCTAGAACCTTCCGGAAGAAATCACCATGGAAGGTGGAGTCCCGGTTGGACTCCACCAACCCTAACCAGCCAACCAAGAGGGAAGGTGGAGTCCATGGTGGACTCCACCACTCTGGCCGGCCAAGGGAGAAGGAAAGGGAGGAGTCCCTGTCCCCCTAGGTTTCGCTCATATGGAAAGATTTGAATTGGGGTCTTATTTGAACCTTTGGGCAAACCCTAGGGATTCCACCTATATAATGAGGAGGAGAGGGATGGGGCCGCCTACCACACCAGCCGCACCACCCAAGGGCTCCCAGGCCGGCGCCCCCTCTCCCCAAACCCTAGTCGCCCCCCTCCTCTCACTTCTCCTGTAGAGCTTAGACGAAGCCCTGCCGGAGATCTCCACCACCACCGACACCACGCCGTCGTGCTGTCGGGATTCCGAGGAGGATCTACTACTTTCGCTTCCCGCTGGAACGGGGAGAAGGACGTCGTCGTCAACACCGAACGTGTGACCGAGTACGGAGGTGCTGCCCGACTGTGGCACCGTCAAAATCTTCTACGCGCTTTTGAAAGCGGCAAGTGATCGACTACATCAACAACGAGATCTAATCTCGTAGGCTTTGGAAATCTTCGAGGGTTAGTCTCATGATGTTCTTGTTGCTACCATCTACTAGATTGGATATTGGCTTGTTATTCGTTCTTGCGGTAGGAAATTTTTTGTTTTCTATGCTACGAATCCCATCAGAGAATGTTGTCTTCCCTTAGCTAAGGGATGATCCCTAAGAAAATGAGGGAACACTATTTTCTGGTTGTACCATTTGTCTTCCCTTAGCAAACTAATTTCTTACCATAAATTAATCAATTATCATTAATTTCTGGAGATGACAAGAAGGGATAATTGATGTCTACGGGTGCTTCTATTCTTGTAGACAGTGTTGGGCCTCCAAGAGCAGAGGTTTGTAGAACAGCAGCAAGTTTCCCTTAAGTGGATCACCCAAGGTTTATCGAACTCAAGGAGGAAGAGGTCAAAGATATCCCTCTCAAGCAACCCCGCAATCACGATACAAGAAGTCTCTTGTGTCCCCAACACACCTAATACACTTGTCAGATGTATAGGTGCACTAGTTCGGCGAAGAGATGGTGAAATACAAGTAGTATGGATGTATATGAGTGGTAATAGCAATCTGAATAAAATATGGCAGCGAGTAAACATGCAACAGAACAGTAAATAAACGGAGATTCGATATTTGGAAACAAGGCCTAGGGATCCTACTTTCACTAGTGGACACTCTCAACTTTGATCACATAATAAAACCACTCTACACTCTCTTGTTGGATGATGAACACCACTAATTGTGTAGGGCTACAAGAGCACCTCAATGCCGGAGTTAACAAGCTCCACAACATTCGATATTCATATTTAAATAACCTTAGAGTGCATGATAGACCAACGCAATCACACCGAGAACTAACATAGCATGCACACCGTCACCGACGAGACTATGAAAGGGGGAATAAATTGCATCAATACCATCATAGTAATAGTTAACTTCATAATCTACAAGAGATCACAATCATAAACTACGCCAAGAACTACACGATGCACACACTGTCACCTTTACACCATGGAGGAGGAATAGTCTACTTTAATAACATCACTAGAGTAGCACATAGATGATATTCAACTAGATCACATAGAGAGAGAGATGAACCACATAGCTACGAGCGAGCCCTCGGCCCCGGGGTGAATTACTCCCTCCTCATCATGGAGACAGCGATGGCGGTGAAGACGGCGATGGAGATGGCGGTGGAGACGACTCCGGGGGCAATTCCCCGTCCCGGCAGGGTGCCGGAACAGAGACTTCTGTCCCCCGAATTGGAGTTTCGCGATGGCGGCGGCTCTGGAAGGTTTTCTCGGGTTTCGTCAATCGTCATAGGGTTTTCGCAACGGAGACCTTAAGTAAGCGGAAGGGCAGCCTCGGAGGGGGCCTGGTGGGCCCACACACTAGGGGGGCGCGCCCCACCCCTTGGCCGCGCCGCCCTGGCGTGTGGGGCCCCTCGGCTCCTCTCCGGTACTTCTTCGATGCTCTAGAACCTTCCGGGAAAAATAGGATGTTGGGCGTTGATTTCGTCCGATTCCGAGAATATTTCCTTTCTAGGATTTCTGAAACCAAAAACAGCAGAACATGACAATCGGCACTTCGGCATCTCGTTAATAGGTTAGTTCCGGAAAATGCATCAAAACGATATAAAGTGTGAACAAAACATGTAGGTATTGTCATAAAACTATCATGGAACATCAGAAATTATAGATACGTTTGAGACGTGTCAAGCATCCCCAAGCTTAGTTCCTACTCGCCCTCGAGTAGGTAAACGATAACAAGAATAATTTCTGAAGTGACATGCTATCATAATCTTGATCATACTATTGTAAAGCATATGAGATGAATGCAGCGATTCGAAGCAATGATGACGATAATGAGTAAACAAATGAATCATATAGCAAAGACTTTTCATGAATAATACTTTCAAGACAAGCATCAATAAGACTTGCATAAGAGTTACTCATAAAGCAATAAATTCAAAGTAAAAGCATTGAAGCAACACAAAGGAGATATAAGTTTCAGCGGTTACTTTCAACTTCAACATGTATATCTCATGGATAATTGTCAACACAAAGCAATATAACAAGTGCAATAAGTAAACATGTAAGAATCAATGCACACAGTTGATACAAGTGTTTGCTTCTAAGATAGAAAGAATAGGCAAACTGACTCAACAATAAAGTAAAAGATAGGCCCCTCGCAGAGGGAAGCATTCATTACTATATTTGTGCTAGAGCTTTTCATTTTGAAAACAAGAAACAATTTTCTCAACGGTAGTAATAAAGCATATGTGTTATGTATAAGATATCCTATAAGTTGCAAGCCTCATGCATAGTATACTAATAGTGCTCGCACCTTGTCCTAATTAGCTTGGATTAACACGGATTATCATTGCATAGCATATGTTTCAACCAAGTGTCACAAAGGGGTACCTCTGTTGCCGCCTGTACCTCATACCCAAATTCGTGACAGCAAGAAATCTGTTTCTGCGCAGTAATCCAAATCTAGTATTCACTTTACTATCAAAGACTTTACTTGGCACAACAATGCAATAAAATAAAGATAAGGAGAGGTTGCTACAGTAGTAACAACTTCCAAAACACAACAAAACAGTAGCAAAATAACACATGGGTTATCTTCCAAGAAGTGCTTTCTTTATAGCCATTAAGATGGGCTCAGCAATTTTAATGATGCACTCGCAAGACATAAGAGTTGAAGCAAAAGAGAGCATCAAAAGCAAGTTCAAAACACATTTAAGTCTAACCCACTTCCTATGCATAGGAATCCTGTACACAAATGAATTCATGAAGAACAAAGTGACAAGCATAGGAAGATAAAACACGAGTAACTTCAAGATTCTCAACATAGAGAGGGGAAATTTAATATTATTAAGATGCATATAACCATGTTTCCCTCTCTCATAATAACTTTCAGTAGCATCATTGATGAAATCCACAATATAACCATCACTTAAAACATTCTTATCATGGTTCATATGCATAAAGGTATCATTAATTTTGGCATAAGAAGAGTTCTTCTCATTAATAGTAATTGGAGCAAGATCATTATCAAGAATTTGAACATGGTAAACAAGTTGCATATTAAGGGAATTGTTTTTAGCAATCCAATCATAACTATGACAAGTTTCATAAGGATAGTTATAACCTATATCATAGCATTCTTTATAATAATCATCAAAGATTGGAGGCATAGTGTCATCATAAGAAATAGAATAGTTATCTTTCACAATATGCTCATCTGTGACCATACCATCGTTGTTACTAGAAGGAGATGTATCAAACATATAATGATCAGTAGCAAAAGGATTTTCAAACACCTCATCCCCAAGCTTAGAGCTTTCTATATCATTATGGGAGGAAGCATGGATAGTACTGATACTATGGCAATTATTAACATCATCATTTTCAGAATTAGTTTCCCAGAGATTTCCAATATCAAAAGTAGTGTGCTCTTTCAAATCATGATCACTAATGTAGGTAAAGGGCATAGGAAGATCATTGTACTCAGATTCATTATCATAATAATCATTAGGAGCAACATACTTACGGTTACCTATCGTTATCTCATACACGCGGGGATATGTTGTTACCTTTTTCTCTTTATTCCCCTTCTTCTTCTTCTTCTTCGTTCCCTTCTTCTTCTTCTTCTCTTCCTTCTCGTCACCTTCTTTAGCAGGGAGAGGCTTGATGAGGGGCTCCTCCACATAACCTGATTTGTTTCCAGAAACAATAGAAGAAACTTGGGAGGATTCCTCCTTTTCATTAATAAGTTCAAAACACACAGCGGTCCTATCATATTTTGGCAAAGTGTCATCTTCTAAAATATTTTGTATGTAAGTATTTGTATGGCCATTATCAATTCAATAAGAAAAACACCCACGCAGGACATCATCAATATCAAGATCACGCATATGTAACAAAGAGATTTTTCTCGATAACTCTTCACACCACAAAAATAGAGTAAGTTCATCATGCTGATTAGGAGTAATTTCATCATCACAATACAAATTTGCAGCACTCATGGGGTTCGAATTATCATTGGAGGAGCATTGAAAATTAAAATGACCCACTATATGGCAAAGTTCACAAATAAAAGGATAGCGGGCACAAACTTTTTTACCAAGATCATCTAGAGCCCTAGACCACTTTCTAGTTTTTTCATTCATATGGTGGATACAATATTCATCTTCGATTTGATTAATTCCACGGGGTCTATGCATTCCACAAAAATTAACATGCTTATAAGAAACAGAAGTTTGGGCATGTTCATTGGAATCATTAATAACGGTTTCATCCTTCATGCAAGTGTCTTTAAAAGGTTCATGATACTTATCAAAATTCTTCCTAGGCAATTCAAAATGAGAGGCAAAAGATTTATAAAGATTTGCAACAACTTGAGAGTCAAGACCATAAGTAGCACTCATACTTCGAATTTTATCAGTATCCATAAAAGTTTCAATGCATTCATAATCATATTTTATACCTGACTCTTTACCTTTGTTGTTCTCCCATCCTTCAGTGTTCTCCTGAATCCGATCAAGAAGGTCCCTTTTAAACTCTTCTTCATTGCGTGTAAATGATCCAGAACAAGTAGTATCCAGCAAGGTTTTATCTTGAAAAGAAAGTCTTGCATAGAAATTATCAATGATGATATTACCAGGAAGCTCATGATTGGGGCATTTGAGCATTAAAGACTTCAATCTCCCCCATGCTTGGGCAATACTCTCTCCATCATGAGGCCAGAAATTATATATGCGGTTCCGGTCTTTGTGAATTTCACTTGGAGGATAGAATTTAGAGTAAAATAGAGGCACAATATCCTTCCAATCAAGAGAATGCCCATCCTTCAGCAGTTTGTACCAATGCGCCGCTTTACCAGACAGCGACATAGAGAATAGTTTCTTCTTCACTTCATCCATAGAGATACCTGCACACTTGAATAACCCGCATAATTCATGCAAAAACAGTAAATGATCTCCAGGATGGACAGTTCCATCCCCTTCATAGCGGTTATCCATAACACGTTCAATAATTTTCATAGGTATTTTATACGGAATACTTTTAGCAGGTGGATTTAAAATATCAGAAGCATCATTAGAGTTATCGCATATGGGAGATAAAGTATTATCAGAGCAAATTGTCTCCCCTAAAGATGGGAAGCTAAAAAGATCACAAAAACTAGCTTCCCCAAGCTTAGACTTCTCCATAGCATTAGCAGTAATTGCATTCATACTAATAACATTGCTACTATCATGCAAATAAGGTTCCATAGGTTTTTTAATTTTCGCATCAAACAATTCATATCTTAACTCAGGAAATAGATTAAAAAGCTCATTGTTGTTTTCCATTATGCCTAACTAGTGAAAAATATAAACAAGAAACAAAAAGATGCAATTGCATGATCTAAAGGAAATAACTTCGAGCACTCACACACCGACAACAAGACTAGGAAATAGCTTAGTAGTCGGAGGATGTGAATACCTTTTACCTTACCTCCTCGGCAACGGCGCCAGAAAAGTGCTTGATGTCTACGGGTGCTTCTATTCTTGTAGACAGTGTTGAGCCTCCAAGAGCAGAGGTTTGTAGAACAGCAGCAAGTTTCCCTTAAGTTGATCACCCAAGGTTTATCGAACTCAGGGAGGAAGAGGTCAAAGATATCCCTCTCAAGCAAACCCTGCAATCACGATACAAGAAGTCTCTTGTGTCCCCAACACACCTAATACACTTGTCAGATGTATAGGTGCACTAGTTCGGCGAAGAGATGGTGAAATACAAGTAGTATGGATGTATATGAGTGGTAATAGAAATCTGAATAAAATATGGCAGCGAGTAAACATGCAACGAACGATAAATAAACGGAGATTCGATATTTGGAAACAAGGCCTAGGGATCCTACTTTCACTAGTGGACACTCTCAACTTTGATCACATAATAAAACCACTCTACACTCTCTTATTGGATGATGAACACCACTAATTGTGTAGGGCTACAAGAGCACCTCAATGCCGGAGTTAACAAGCTCCACAACATTCGATATTCATATTTAAATAACCTTAGAGTGCATGATAGACCAACGCAATCACACCGAGAACTAACATAGCATGCACACCGTCACCGACGGACTATGAAAGGGGGAATAAATTGCATCAATACCATCATAGTAATAGTTAACTTCATAATCTACAAGAGATCACAATCATAAACTACGTCAAGAACTACACGATGCACACACTGTCACCTTTACACCATGGAGGAGGAATAGTCTACTTTAATAACATCACTAGAGTAGCACATAGATGATATTCAACTAGATCACATAGAGAGAGAGATGAACCACATAGCTACAGCAGAGCCCTCAGCCCCGGGGGTGAATTACTCCCTCCTCATCATGGAGACAGCGATGGCGGTGAAGACGGCGATGGAGATGGCGGTGGAGACGACTCCGGGGGCAATTCCCGTCCCGGCAGGGTGCCGAAACAGAGACTTCTGTCCCCCGAATTGGAGTTTCGCGATGGCGGCGGCTCTGGAAGGTTTTCTCGGGTTTCGTCAATCGTCATAGGGTTTTCGCGACGGAGACCTTAAGTAGGCGGAAGGGCAGCCTCGGAGGGGGCTGGTGGGGCCACACACTAGGGGGGCGCGCCCCACCCCTTGGCCGCGCCGCCCTGGCGTGTGGGGCCCCCTGGCTCCTCTCCGGTACTTCTTCGATGCTCTGGAACCTTCCGGGAAAAATAGGATGTTGGACGTTGATTTCGTCCGATTCCGAGAATATTTCCTTTCTAGGATTTCTGAAACCAAAAACAGCGAGAAAACAAGCAATCGGCACTTCGGCATCTTGTTAATAGGTTAGTTCTGGAAAATGCATCAAAACGATATAAAGTGTGAACAAAACATGTAGGTATTGTCATAAAACTATCATGGAACATCAGAAATTATAGATACGTTTGAGACGTATCAATAATGCATTGTACAACTTATATCTATTGCTTTCTCTAGATTGGAGGAAACGGCGAGGAATTTTATTACCCAACATGGGTGGCTGCATAGTCAAAGAATCTTGCCTCCTACAGTCTAGTGTTTTGGTCTTGGCAGATTAAATACTCATGTAATTTTCTTTGTTGATGGTTTTGAGAACAAAAACAGTTGTGTGCATCCTCGTTATGCAGAGATCGGGTGTATTACTTTAACTTGAAGTAATAAAGCGCCCTTTATCGAAAAAGATGAGGTGGATGGCTAAGAGAAGGCATGTCTTTTCCACCATTGTACATGCTCTAACAAAACGATCAAAGGATGTTTGTGTTATGTGGACCAGGTTGTGCCAAAAAAAAATCAAAACGGGCCAGGAAAAAAAATCAGACGACATGGGCCTTTTCTCGGCTCTTGTGAACATCCCTCAATTTCACGAATTTCAGTTGAAATTTCTACAAATTCTTTTCCCGCCTACTCCCGCTTATGGTCTGTCGACAACTGAATGTCTGAATCCACACGCCGTTCGTTGCCAACTACCACGGCATCGATTTCGACATCTGTGAGTGTTGCCCGCCCAAAGTCCCTTGCAGCCCCGCCTCTTGTCTCACATCCCCCCTTGCCCCGAAATTTTTGCAGGAGACCCCCAATGACCCAACCATAGCTAGCGTTTCCCCTTGTAACATCCAGAATAAGATCAAGATTCCTCCATCTCTCATGCACTACCAAACCCTCCCCTAGAGGTAAGTGGGATGTTGTTTAATTCACGGACTCAATTCTTCATCTAGCCGGAGTGATGAGTTCCGGAAGGCTCCGCCGGCGAATGTAACAGTTCGTCTTTTGCCTGGAGTTTGCTGAATCCGGTGGTATTCGGTCGCGCGCACCCATGCTTTTATTCCGACCATTTTGTTCTGGAAGGAGCGGCGCGAAGCTCTGTTCTGTGTTGCCATCAGATGACATTCTGATTCATGGCAAAATCAGAGGCAGAGAATATCATGAAGGCTGGATTGGAGGGCTAGAAATGGAAGTTCGAGTCTCTGTGATGTTGAGGGACTTGCTTGGTGTTCTGGTTTCGGAGCAGCGGTATGCAAGTGGGGGCGACAGCACATGTGAAGTTCAGAGTCTTACATTTCAGGGTGAAAATCTAAGGCCTGGTCTTAATTGGTTGTGCCTAACAATTGCCTTGTTAAGGCATTGTTTTGATAGCGGGGACTATCTTCAGGGTGAAAACCTAAAATCTTTTGATCGGGCGACGACAACGCTTGTGCACTGTTCCCTTCTTAAAGGCATCACTTTTGTAGAGTCTGGATTTCAGGTGTTGTTTTGGTGGTGGATGTATTGTTGCTGCTAGGGTTGGATACCGTAGCGGGACTTTTTATTTCTTAGTTTTCTTTTTCTCTTTTTTGACTGTGTGCATCCGTACTATCATTAGAATATTACGTTGTTGCAGAGCTGAGTGTAATTGGTATATCTCTTGATGTTAATATATTCTCTTTATCGAAAAACAACTCACTAACTGAATGAAGGCGGCATTGTGTGCATTTTTTATATATTGTACACCTATTCTTCTAAAAAAAAGTGCTACGTGTATGCAGACAACGCACACACATATATTCTACCAAAATAACTTGCTGGCCGACAAGAATATGAGGTTTATACTTCTCTCCTTTGAACGTGCCGCGGGTCCGAAAGGAACAAAACGAATCCTCGATTAATCAAATCGCGAGTTCCTTCCTGTCAACGGACGCAAACGAGGTGCCAAATGGAAACCAACAACGTAATGCATGCATGGTTTGCTTCTTCTTCGCCGGCCACAGCTAGCCAAGAGTCGCAAGTACGAATCGACGTTGTGGGGAACACACTAACCATGTCAAAATACCAGAGAATACAAAGCCGACGCGTTCCTGAACCTAGCAAGAACCGAAGCTGGCCTGCAATATCTGGAGAGAATAATCATGTCGTTCTAGCTAGCCTACGTGCATACCAAAACTTCTCTTTTGACCTGAAACCAGCACAGATCTGCAGCAACACGTAGAAGTTCAGGTAGGGCCATATAAGCTCCCCTGGCTCCATCTGCATCTTCATCACACATTTGGTGGCACTCCAAAAGCAGAATAGATAACTGAAGCTCGAGCAAACCGAACAGAAAAAAAAAGGAAGAAGAAGATGGGTCGCTCGAGGGCCCTTCTCCTGCTCGCCGTCGCCGTCGCTGCCATCGGCATCGCCGGCGCCAGCTTCCGTGACGACTGCACCATCGAGTGGGAGCCCCAGAACGCGGCGTTCTCGCCCGACGGCCAAAGCCTCAACATGTCTCTGGTGAGCAACAGCTCAGGCTGCCTGCTGCGGACAAAGAAGCAGTTCATCTACGGGAGCGTGTCTACCTTCATCAAGCTGGTCCCAGGCAACTCAGCCGGCACCGTCACCACATACTACGTACTACTACATCAAAAATCATTATTTATTACTTATTTTCTCTATTTGGCTTTGAAGTAATCGATGGTATTACTGTATTTCAGACGTCGTCGGAAGGGAAGTACCATGACGAGATCGACTTTGAGTTCCTGGGGAACGAGACCGGGCAGCCCTACACGCTGCACACCAACGTCTTCGCCAACGGCACGGGCAATAGGGAGATGCAGTTCGTGCCCGGCTGGTTCGACCCCACCGACGGCTTCCACAACTACACCATCTCCTGGACGCCCTGCATGATCGTCTGGTACGTCGACGGTGCCGCCATCAGGGTGTTCCGCAACTACCAGCAGAGCGACGGCGTCCCCTACCCGACGACGCAGCCGATGCGCGGCTACTCCAGCATCTGGGCGGCGGAGGACTGGGCCACGCAGGGCGGCCGGATCAAGACCGACTGGAGCCAAGCCCCCTTCGTCGCCGGCTACAGCGACCTCGTCCACGACGTCTGCCCGTGTGACGGCAGCGAAGAATGCGTCTACGGCTGCGCGTGGCTGTTCAGCCAAGGGCAGGAGTACTGCCCCGGGCTCGATCCTCAGCACCACAAGGAGATGCTGGACCTGCAGAGCAAGTACAGGATCTACAACTACTGCGACGACTACAGGAGCGGCAAGGTTCCCGGCAAAGAGTGCTACCTACAGCAGTAGCAGCAGTATTGATGGATCGACCGCCATTAATTCTTATACACCCACCAAGGATGAAGAGGAGCTACCACCCAGCAAGTAGTATATGTTGTCCCCAAGAATTGCTTGGGACTAGATTAATTCTGTTTGCCCATGGACTTTTATCCCTTTTGCTCCATATTATCTTGTAATTATATTTCTTTTGAACAGCCGAGTGTGGATTTTTGTAGCTCGAGCTACACACAGCTCGTTTTTTAAGAAAAATCGAAAATGATACATTGAAGTTTTGAAAAAAATTAAATAAAAAATCTTGATGTAGGTAATGTTGCGATCCACGTATTTACAAAATTTCAACTCGAAATACCTTATAATCGGAGATGCACAAAAATGTCAAAATCTGATAGATTTGGAGATTTTGAAATTTGTAGTAGGTGTCACATTTTGTCATTTTTGCACATCCCGAATATATGGTATTTCAACTTGAAATTGTGCACGTACTTAGATCAGCATTGTCTACAACAAGATTTTTGTTCTCAGATTTTTTGAAACTTTGAACCACTGGTTTTGAATTTAAAAAAAACCGAGCTACATGTAGCTCGGTATACAGTGATGGTTTTCGAGCCTATACATACATATATAGTTGTATAGTTGGACACTATGATACATATGGATGAGCAATATATACGTTAATTTGTTTAATTTGTTTGGGCATGGAGTTTACCCTTTTCACTTCTTTTGGACAAGCTATATGTACCAATAAGTACATAATATACTTGTATCTGGATGCTGTGATACACATTTACGAGTAATATACAACATAAATTTTAATTAAAAGACAAGTAAATATATCGATACATTTACATATTTTTGTCTTACGTGCTACTCTTTGTTCCATATGGTGTAGTTGGCATGTGTATTGGCTCCTATCCGGCGACATCATGTGGTCTTGGTGGCATCTCGCTGCCTTGTGCCTAGGGTGGTCGGTGTGTGCTTCGGCGGTCACAGATATGAGCATCCTCACTGTAGATCTCGGTTGTTGTTGCACGGGCCCTTCGAGTACAGGCTAGCTTCTTCTGGTGTGTGTATCTTGGTCATCCCATTTGGGTCTCGGTGTGTGGAGTGTGGTGGCATTTATTGGCAGGATGGCAGGCTACACAAGTTCCCCCGCTGGCGCATTTTTGGTGGTGCTAGATCTATGCGGATGTGTCGTGGCGCTCTGGTCTAAGGCCTTGCTCGACTAGGTCAGTGTCGGCGACGGCGACGCCCTGGACGCCGCTTCCTTCTTGGTGGCATCGTCGAGGAGCCTCGATACACTCCATCATATGTGGTTTAATTCTCCAAGTGAAAACATAGATCTAGATTTTGGATCCGAATCAGATAGCAACAACATTACTTATGTCGCTACCTTCTTGGAGTCGCTATTCTTGGAGTTTTGTCTCACGGTTGGAGCTCGAGCTGGTGACTCGCTCTATACGACAGACCTTATGTGAACCAGTGATGTATTACCAAGGTTTCTTTGTGTGGCATGGGTAGTGGTTGGCGGAGGATCCCGTGATGTGGCATCTTGGACGCATGGAAGCACTCACGGGTTTCGGAGGATGGTTGTTGATGCATGTTGTGTGGTATATGGAGGCATCTCATTCAGGGCACCGGTGGTGGTTGGCAAAGTGAGGCGAGTCCTGCAATCCCCAGTACCATCGAATCTCTGAAGAAGGAATGACCCAGTCCCTCGGGGGCTTTGGCGGTTGCCATCTATGTTGTGTTATGTTTGGTGGTGTCTGTTGTAACGTATGTAACACCCTTTAGTCGTACTGTTATAAACGTAACAATCAAATAACAAAGAACGAACAAGAACACATGCAGGGGACACAAGATTTTAATGTGGAAACCCCTCTCCAAAAATAAAGGTAAAACCCATGGGCGTCAGGCAGCAAAATTTCATTATATTGGGGAGTGTTTACAAACGATGTGGATTATCTTATGGAACGATTAACCGTAACTGGTGGCTTACAAGAGGTATAAATAGGTAGTGATGATGATCCGTACCGCAGTGGGCTCCGCTTCAGCCCAATCCTACCGGCGATGGGCCTCGCTCCGCTCA
Source organism: Lolium rigidum (assembly GCF_022539505.1). Classification (NCBI taxonomy): domain Eukaryota; kingdom Viridiplantae; phylum Streptophyta; class Magnoliopsida; order Poales; family Poaceae; genus Lolium; species Lolium rigidum. The sequence goes on along the minus strand of NC_061509.1, from coordinate 97,829,411 downwards.
TTAGAAGTTAGCCTTCTTATGAATTTAGATCACAATATAAAAAACTCCACCTTGAGACAAATTCCTACGGGGACTCTGGCGGTTTGGCCTAGATGATCATTTTGCACCCAGTTTTGATTGATTGCTATTTCTTTGATCTCTTGGACATGTTTGCTCACCCTATGCAATCTTCTGATTTCATAGGTGGTTCTCATCGTCCTCAATGCACCAAGGCCCGCGCCTCCAATCCTCACCGCCAACCAACGGCAAAGCCATGCTAGAAGAGCAACTTTGCACTCTGAAATCGACCGTGAATCCATGGTCCAAGTCATTGTTCGCCACCAACGCGAAAGAGAGGATGCCCTACAAGAGCGTGAGGAAGAATCCAAGAGGCAACATTATGATTCGTTGCGCATCATCAAGGACTTGACCAAGGATGAGTACCGTGAGATGATAGCGAACACCAAATACATAAATATCATCTCTTCACTATGCTACTATGAACTACTCTCCGGTTGGATAACGAACACCAATTCACTGCGTAGGGCTACAAAAGCACTCCTTAAAGTTTGCGTTCCAAATCTCGTGAACTTGACCAAGGATGAGTACCGTGAGATGATTCGTTGCGCACCATCAAGGACTTGACCAAGGATGAGTCCCCCGAAACTTGTCTTCGATGGCGACGGAGCTACATAACTTTTCGTAGACGGAGGCTGGTTGATTTAGGGTTTTCGCGTCGGGAGGCAATTTATAGGCGAAAGGACGAGGTCGGTGGGCGCCCGAGGGGCACACACCATGCCTAGGCGCGGCTAGGGGCTGGGCCGCGCCTAGGGGTGGTGTGGCCATCTCCTGCACTTTTTCGTCTGTCCTCTGGACTCTGTCTTCATTACAGTAAAATAGGAACTTTGGCTTTTGTTTCGTCCAATTTCGAGAACATTTCCTGTACAACTTTTCTGAAATACAAAACAGCAGAAAACATGGAACTGGCACTGTGGCATCTTGTCAATAGGTTAGTTCCAGAAAATGCATAAAAGTGCAACGAAGTGTAAACAAAACATATAGAAATTGGTGTAAAACAAGCATGGAGCGCAAAAATTATAGATACATTTACAACATATCAGTGCGTCCTGCCAAAGTTAGCCAGCAACACCTTCAGAAGTGATTTCTTTCTCCTACTAGTCGGTTAAACCTTGGTTTCTTACTAAGGAAAAACTTGTTGATGTGCTCATCATACCCTCCTCTTGGGGTTTCCCAACTGCGTGCTCTACACAACATCAAGCTCTTTTCTGGCGCCGATGCCAGGGAGAAAGAGGATTTCTGCAAGGGGAGTCTCTCATCTCCAATCTCTTTACTTTGTTATTGTTTTGCTTAGTTTATTTTACTTTGTCTTAGTTTGATTCTTTTTATCAAAATCACAAAAACATTTGTTTCTATTATAGTTGTTATTTTTGTTGGTCTGTTTTAATCTTGCTAAAATGAGTAATCCCGAGAACACTAGGTTGTGTGACTTTACTAGCATAAAGAAAAATGATTTCATTTGTACACCTATTGCTCCACCTACTCCTGAAGCATCTTTCTATGAAATTAAACCTGTTTGTTAAATCGTGTTATGAGAGAGCAATTTTTCTGATGTTAGTACTGATGATGTCGCTTCTCACCTTAATAATTTTGTTGAACTCTGTGAGATGCAAAAGTATAAGGATGTAGATGGAGACATTATAAACTGAAATTGTTTCCTTTCTCTTTGAGAGGGAGAGCTAAAGATTGGTTGCTATCTTTGCCTAGAAATAATATTGATTCTTGGATTAAATGCAAAGATGCTTTCATTGGAAAATATTATCCTCCTGCTAAGATTATATCCTTGAGAAGTGACATAATGAAATTTAAACAATTTGATAATGAACATGTTGCTCAAGCTTGGGAAAGAATGAAATCTTTGGTAAAGAACTGTCCCACTCATGGACTGACTACTTGGATGATCATCCAAACTTTTTATACAGGACTGAATTTTTCTTCAAGAAACCTTCTGGATTCAGCTGCTGGAGGTACCTTTATGTCCATCACTTTGGGGGCTGCAACAAAACTCTTTGATGATATGATGATAAATTATTCTGAATGGTACACTGAGAGGGCTCCACAAGGTAAGAAGGTAAATTCTATTGAAGAAACCTCTTCCTTGAGTGATAAGATTGATACCATAATGTATATGCTTGTTAATGGTAAGGCTCATGTTGATCTAAATAATATTCATTTAGCCTCTTTGGTTGCTCAAGAAGAGCATGTTGATGTGAACTTCATTAAAAGCAATAATTTTAACAACAATGCTTATAGGAATAATTTTGGTAGTAACAATTATAAGCCATATCCTTCTAATAATAGTAATGGTTATGGAAATTCTTATGGTAATTCCTACAACAACAATAGAAGTTCACCCTCTGATCTTGAAGTCATGCTTAAGGACTTTATTAGTAAACAAACTGCTTTTAATAAATCTGTTGAGGAAAAGTTTGGTAAAATTGATGTTCTTGCTTCTAAAGTTGATAGCCTTGCTCTTGATGTTGAACTTCTTAAACTAAAAGTTATGCCTAATTATGTTAAATAAAGAAAGAATTTGAATGCCATTCAAGTTACAATTGATGACAATGTTAGGATGTTGGCTGAATTGCATGCTAGGTGGGAAAGAGAGGATGTAACTGCTATAAATAATAGTATGAGTAAAGTTCGTAACATTACCAGCACTAGTAGTGCTGAAGTCTCAAATGTTAGCAAACCTCCTACTATTAATGGTAAAATAATTGATGTATTAAATGTCCCCACTTCTTCTACAAAATTGCATAGAACCACTGAAACTGTTTCTGATAAGAGTGCTGAATTTTTTCAAAGTATGGGAGACAATAGTTCTTTTACCTTTGATAATAATGACTTTGATTTTTATGGTTGAAATATCTCTGAAGTAATTATGTTCCTACAAAATCTATCTAGAAGTCCTAATGCCAGTGCTATAAATATGGCTTTTACAAAAACATATTACAAATGCTCTCATGCAAATTAGAGAAGAGAAGTTAAAACATTAAACTTCTATTCCTAGGAAAATAGAAGATGGTTGGGAGCCCATCATTAAGATGAAAGTAAATGAATTTGATTGCAATGCTTTATGTGATCTTGGTGTGTGCATCTCTGTTATGCCTAGAAAAATTTATGATATGCTTGATTTGCCACCTTTGGAACAACGTTATTTGGATGTTCATTTTGCTGATATTGCTAAGAAGAAACCTTTGGGGAGAGTTAATGATGTTTTTATTATGGTTAATAGTAACTTTGTACGCATTGATTTTGTTGTTTTGGATATTGAATGGAATGCTTCTTGTCCTATTGTTTTGGGAAGACCTTTTCTTAGAACTGTTGGTGTTGTTATTGATATAAGAGATGATATTATAAAATATCAATTCCCACTCAAGAAAGGTATGGAGCAATTCCCTAGAAAGATAAAGAAGCTACCTTTTGATTCTATTATTAGGACAAATTATGAAGTTGATGCTTCTTCACTTGAAAATATTTGATTCAAGCTTTTTGTGCCTAGCTGAAAGGCGTTAAAGAAAAGCACTCTTGGGAGATAACCCATGTTTTATTTCTATAATTTTTCTTCTGTTGAGTCTTGGAAGTTTTTTACCTCTATAATAACCTCTCCTTATACTTTTTATTTCGTTTTTGTGCCAAGGATAGCCTCTAATAGGAAGAAGGTAAGATTTGGGAAGTTGCTGTCCTGAAACAGATTATGTGCTGCCACCAAAAAATATTATTCTCAGCCAGAACGTCGGATTGATCTGATAATTTTTGAGCATATGCCCCGGGTTATTATATAACTTTCATTAGTTTTCCACTATTCGATTTGAGCAACATTAGATTTTCGAAAAAAATCGATCTTTACCTGCTGTTCTGTTTTGACAGATTTCTGCCACTATTTGCATTTGCCTCTTAATCTTTTTCTTTTTGAGTTATTTTGAGAGAAATAACTTTTAAAATAATTTGATACAGTAGCTAATGTTTTAATGGATGTTTTACTAATGTTAGAACTGAACCAAAGTTGATTGCACTAATGCTGCTAATGAAATATTTGTGAAGTTTTATATGAAGGAAGTTTTCAAGTGTAGGGAGAGAAGAATGATGTGATGAGATGAAGGATGGACAAAAGCTCAAGCTTGGGGATTCCCATGTCACCTCAATAAATATCCAAGAGGTACAAGCTTCAATGCTTGGGGATGCCCAAGGCATTCCCTTCTTCATCAACAAAAATATCAGGTCATCTTTCATATGCTATGTGCTGTTCTTGGAGCGTATTTATTTTTGTGTTATTTTGTTTTGTTTGCTATAATATATGGTTGGATCCGAGCATACTTGTTTTGGAGAATGACACACTCCGTTTTCATTGCATAGAACACTCTAGTTTTCACTCTTATTGTTTTGCGAGTGTTCTCTTTTGTTAGTACTGGGTTTAGCTCTGGTTTTCAACTTGTATTTTGTTTATAGCTTGTTAGTTTTATTTAGTTAGGTATGATTATCTCTCTGGTCTTTATTGATTATTATCTATGAGAGCTGTTTCAAATAAATTGATTGGTGTTGGAGACGAGTAAAATATTTCATGCTTATAGTGGTGCAAAAGGAAGCTTGTTTAGATTGTGGCTTAGATATTAGCATGTCATGTTAGATGTTATTTTAATTATATGCTTAGTAGTTATTATTGTAGCATGACTTGTCTCGAATAGCTAAGAATACTTAATGTGCCATTGAAAGAATCATGTGTTGTCTCCATCATACAAAAGCATAATATTGTGGTATTGTCCTTTGATGCTTTAATTGGGTTGACTTGGCACATGCTTACACCATGTTATGACTACAAACCAGTCACCTCAAGCCTCTATGATCATTTAGTTTTTGACTTGTAATATCACTTTTGTTGGAGATATGCCTAAGAGGCAATAATAAAAGTGTTTATTGTTATATCTTAGTGTTCATGATAAATATTTACATCCCATGCTATAATTGTTTTAACCGGAAACATTAATACTTGTGTGTTTTGTAAACATAAAGGAGTCCCTAGTAAGCCTCTTGTTAAACTAGCTTGTTGATTAATAGATGATCATGGTTTCCTGATCATGAACATTGGATGTTATTAATAACAAGGTCATATCATTAGGTGAATGATGTGATGGACATACACCCATAGTAAGCGTAGCATATGATCAAGTCATTTAGTTCTTTATGCTTCAAGCTTTAATATGCATAGTAATTTAATCCTTCGACCATGAGATCATATTAATCACCTACACCAGATGGATGCTTTGATGACACCAAACACTACTGCGTAAATGGGTAGTTATAATGGTGGCATTAAGTGTTCGGAAAGTATAGGGTTGAGGCACTTGTATCAATAGTGTTATTTGTCCATCCTAATGACGGATAGATATACTCTGGGCCCTCTCGGTGGAATGACATCCAATTAGCTTGCAAGCATGTGACTGGGTCACAAGGGATATCATATCACGGTACGAGTAAAGAGTACTTATCGGTAACGAGGTTGAACTAGGTATGGAGATACCGACGATCAAACTTCGGATAAGTAAAATATCGCGAGACAAAGGGAATTGTTATTTTATGTGAATGGTTCTTTCGAGCACGAAGTCATCGTTGAATATGTGGGAGCTATTATGGATCTGCAGGTCCCGCTATTAGTTATTGATCGGAGAGGAGTCTCGATCATGTCCGCATAGTTCTCGAACCGTAGGGTGACACACTTAAGGTTTGATGTCGTTTTAAGTAGATATGGAATATGGAATGGAGTTCGAATGTTGTTCGGAGTCTTGAATGGGATCCGAGACATCACGAGGAGGTTCGGAATGGTCCGGAGAATAATATTCATATATGGAAAGTCATTTTCCGGGGTTCGGAAAAAGTCCGGTGTTTTGACCGGAGCTTCTAGAAGGTTTTGGAAGGACCGGAATAGTCCGGAATATTATGGAAGGTTCCGGAAGTGTCCGGGACGACCCGGGCTGTCTAAGGAAGTCTGAGGGTTCCATAATAGGTGCTACCACGTTGCCTTAAGGGAAAATAAGTCTTTCCCTAATGCAATTTCGGAATTGGCAAAAGAGTCCGAGTAGGAGTAGGTTTTCGGAACCGGAAACCTATCGGCACTCAGTCAAACTTGGGGGCAGGTTTATGGACGACCCAAGGGGCTTGGCCACCTATTTAAAGGGACCAAGGGGCACCCCAAGGGCACCTCAAGTCGCAGCACCACCCTGCGCCCAAACCCTAGCTACTCCCTCCTCCTAATTCTCCCGCGGTGCTTACGGCGAAGCCCTGCCGGAGATCTCCACCACCACCGTCACCACGCCGTCGTGATGGCGGGATTCCGAGGAGGATCTACTACATCCGCTGCCCGCTGGAACGGGGAGAAGGACGTCGTCATCAACACCGTACGTGTGACCGAGTGCGGAGGTGCTGCCCGATTGTGGCACCGTCAAGATCTTTTACTTGATTTTGAAAGCGGCAAGTGATCGACTACATCAACAACGAGATCTAATCTCGTAGGCTTTGGAATTTTCGAGGGTTAGTCTCATGATCTTCATCTCGTTGCTACCATCTACTAGATTAGATCTTGGCTTGTTATTCGTTCTTGCGGTAGTATTTTTTTGTTTTCTATGCTACGAATCCCTACAGTGGTATCAGAGCCGTTTCTATGCATAGATTGGTTGCACGAGTAGAACGCAATGGTTTTGTGGGCGTTGATGCTTTTGTTGTCTCTTGTTATGTGTACTTTGCATCTTGCGGGATGGTGGGATGAAGCGGCCCGGGCTAACTTTACATGACCGCGTTCATGAGTCTTGCTCCACGCTCGACATGCAACTTGTATTGCATAAGTGGCTTTGCGGGTGTCTGTCTCTCTTACCATAGTTAAGATTCAATTTACTATTTCAATTGACAACACCTGTATCAGCGTTGTGGTTCATGTTCGTAGGTAGATTGGATCTTACTCGAAAACCCTAAACCACGTAAAATATGCAAACCAAATTAGAGGCGTCTAACTTGTTTTTGCAGGGTTTGTGTGGTGACCCAGCATACCACTGCATGGTGTAGTATGCAAGTCTGATATAACACCAATGAAACACCGTTCCACTAGTATTATATCGCTCAGAGTGGTACAACAGAAACATATGCGGGTCCAAGGCATGTCTATAGAATTACAACATTGACTCTGTTACATAAGATCGTCACAGCCTCCTACTTTACAATGAGGTAAAACTTCAAATGAACTCCAGAAGAACGACTCGTAGTCTAGTCTTATCACGAACTCTATTTGTAGAGTGTTTAACTAGCTATAGAGGCTATGAATAGATTCTAGCTAAATAGGAGCTAGGTTTAGGAAACTAGTTCCTTTCTATTGATAAGCTAGGTTTTATCCTTGTTGGATGTGGTGTTTGACTCTTCTGTCAGGTTCCTGTCCCTTGAAGTAATTGTTGATTCCTCGGTCTTCGAGTTGCACTATAGATCCTCCTTCGATGCCTCCATATCTAAGCAGGGGATTTAAGAGTGGTATGAGTACGAGCGTACTCAACAAGTTCATTATAGGAAAGAGGTGTTTAATGCACTAACTACGGCATTAGACCAGAAAGTCTAATACCAATGCAGGTTTTCATAACCATTTCTTTAAAAGGTTGCTTTTATTCAGAAGAACTATGTTCGTCAGCCTTCACCGGTTTACTAGAACTTCATGGAGTTCCTTTCCGGCAGCGTTCGCAGTTCCATATCCCGGAACAGGGAGTGACAGGTCACGATTCATTACACTCTGCAGAGGTGTGTTGCTTTACCCATAAGAGATCTTAACCTTGGTGCCAACCGAGCACGTTACCCGTTCACACTTCCTTTGGTGTGAGGCCCAGTATAGCCAATCATATTCCTCCGCTACCTCATACACCCACCCTTTGTTGCATGCCCCGACCCTGGGTCCTCGCCGGTCCTCTTACACCAATTAAGGATGGACCCCGACCACGACGACAGTCTGGGATCGAACCAAACTCCTTCGCCGGTAGATGCAACCCCTCATAAACCGCAATACCGTGGGGAACTTTTGGCTTCCCCAGCCTACCGCTTGCTCTTCGGGTGACAAGTGTACTACGGACAAAGCCGTGGGGAACTTTTGGCTTCCCCAGCCTACCGCTTGCCCCCGACAGATGAAAAGTGTCTACGGTAAAGCGCGTCCGTTGATGTACAAGAGGTGGAAATACAATTGACTATTCCGTCCCACTCCAGATCTTATGGTTAACACGGGTATTACGGCACAAGAATCACTGGACGACATTTGTTGTTTAATCCTAGATGGATACCCTTGCAATGGAACCTCCACCATATCAACACAATCCATGGTTCCATTGCCCACCACTTAGTCATATTCATAGTTATGAAAATAGTGGTTTTGCTTTTTATGCAATAGTGATAAACATAGTACTTTGCAAGTAGTTTGATAAAAATACTCGAATGACATGAGCAAGTGATGAACTTGCCTTTCTTGACTGCAAGATTATGCAGGCAAGGTCTTCGATACGCAATAACTCCAATTCTGAAATAGCATCATCGTCCGATAAGGACGATGTTTAAAAGATTGGCAAGGATGCAATAATGCATAAGTATGAGATGCAATCGCTCTAAGCGTGCCCTAACCTCGATGATTTAGGATTAGTTAGTTGAAATGATTTGCTTAGGGTGTGTTGCACTTTTTAGAATGATTCGCAAACAAAGTTCTTATTAAGAATTGGTTGCTTGGTATCATAGACAGGTGTTGTAATATATCATAATAATAACACTAATAGCACACAACAATATTATTTGGTATAATCCTAACATGTAATGAATAGTGGTTGGTTTTAGCATTATATGTCATGGTTAATGATTAATTATCATATACTTTAAAAGAATAACTTTTGAAGAACATGTTCTTTAATAAAGAACAAGTATGATAGTTAGGGTTTGTGGGGTTCTATGGTTTTCCATGGTTCTAATTGTTTTCTGGAGTAAGTAGTAGATGGATCACAACATAGTTGGATTTATCAGCAACTAGGCTTGATTGGTTTTACTTAAGTATAAGTAACTTAAGCAATTAATTATTCATGGTTGGTATACCTTGCTGGTGATAGCTAGTTATTGGCTATAGGTTCTATTAGGCAGGATTGACGATGATTTCCTTATTTTCTTCAAAAGAATAACTTTTGAAGAACATACTTCTTAGGTAATAAGAAGTATTTCAATTAGCTTTAAGGTTGTCTAGGGTTTGCTATTGGATTTACTAAGTAAGAAATAGTTGACTCCTAAGTAGGGTGATTAACAATTATCTTACACTAATAGGGTTTAGTGGAGTATGGTTATGTAAGGTAATCATCAATCATGGGTACTATTAGGGTCCATCACAATGGTGTGATGCTAATCATGGATAGTTAAGGATGGTGGTCTTGGGGATAGGAACTAGGGTTTTACACTTGGTTGATCCTACTAGATCAACAGGTTTTATTTACATGAGAACATAGCATAGCAATTAACTAGTGATAGGGTTCTTACATTTTATGTGGTCCTGGCAATTATTTAGTTGCTATTATTGTTCTATGTTTGAAAAGAAGTACTATGATCATAAGTTCTAACCTAGGGTTTAGGTTAGAAGCAAATTAAGGTTCACAAGGAATAGTGGAACTAAGGTTCCTAAATGGAATTAGGGTTTGGACTTGGTTGATCCTAATTTGATCATCTAGGTCTGATGAAGATGAGCATATTGGATACCCATCTTGTTAGTGATGGTTCTTTTATAGTTTATGTGGACATGTCAAGTATCTAGGTTCTATATGGTTCTATGGTTTAAAAGAAAGTAGGATGATCACATGGTATACCCTAGGGTTTAGGTTTAGGACAATTTAGGGTTCATAGGGATTAATGGAGCTAGGTTTCCTAATGGTATTAGGGTTTTAGTATCCCACATAAAATTATGGGTTTGTGTTCTTAATTCAATATGGAACTTAGGGTTTCCTAATTGTCAATTAGTTCTTGTATTAATAACTTCATTATGGATGAAGTTATTAATAACTTTGCAAATAAAAATAATATTGAATTTGTCATTTTGTTATTTTTTTAATAATTAATAATTTAGGGTAATTATTAATCAGGGTTTAAATCTCTCTAATAATGATTTACAAATAATAAATAAAGAAATTTTACTTTTAATGTTATCTTTATTTATTTACTGGTTTTTATTTAATTTGAAAAGTTTTCCTAATTATTGAATTTTAATTGAATTTAGAATTAATACATAAGGCTTAAATAACATGTATTAAATGATTAAATTTTTATTGAAAATAAAATTTCATATTATATTTTTATTCGATAGATTTTTCTTTTCTAAGAATTTTGATATCTTATTTTCATTTTTCTGAGTTATTATGAATTTTATAAATTCATTTGAAGTTTCAGCAATTATTTGGAATTAAATTTTAAGCGAAAAGGCTAAGTGTACCGGTTGGGTTCTACCCGTGTCACTGACTGGTGGACCATCGTCCATGTCAGCTGCCACGCGGACGAAGGCTGGTCAAATTTGACTGGGCGTTTGACCTCGCCGACGGTTAAACGCCGGCGAGACAGCACGCGGCGGCGCAGCCGATTTCTGGTGCCCCAGGACGCGCGGCTAATACCATTCGGACCCCCTCGACCCACTGGTTACGGTGGTGGTCTTACTTTTCACAGAGGATCACCGGAACATCGCCGTCGATCACCATCCGCGGTGGCGGGCTCCGGCCAACACGCAAACTCGAGCTACGGGACGCGCGAGGATGCAATAGATAGCTCGGGAGATGCGCAAGATTACCAGGAACGCGATGATGAGGTCGGAGAAGCTCGCTGTGGTCTGGTTCACCGGAATTTGGTGTCACCGGTGTCGGAGCAGACGAGCTCGTTGGCGTCAATTTCGGGCACCTCGGCTCGATTCCTCCCGTGGGCGTAGCTTGTCGAGGACGGCAGTCACGGTGGTGTGCTCAGCTCGGCTCAGGGAGGCCTCGTTCGCCGGTGAGAGGAGTCACTGGTGCGGTCCAGGGTTTTGGATTGGGAAAAATTCGAGCAGAGGAGGAAGCAAACCGAAGCTAGAGTTCGTGCGGGAGCTTTTATAGGCGCCAGAACATGCCTCGTCACGTCGTCGAGGAAGGAGAAGCCGCCAGCAAGAGAGAGGAGGAAGAGCACGACGTCGTGCTGGTCGGCATGCGCTTGGAGAGGATGGGGACGACTTCGTCCTGGGATATTTCTCAGACGAAGGGGTACGGGCTGTGGTTTGGGCTGGTGCTGTTGGGCCAATTGTTGGGCTGTTGGTGGGCTGCGTCGGCTTGGCAAGGTCCAGGTGAGGTCTAGTTAGGTTTTTTCTCTCCTCTTTTCTTTTCCTGTTTTTATTTTCTGTTTTCAAATATCATTTCATGTTTTGTTGATTTAAATTCAACATGAATTTGCAGGTATCTAGTTATTTAAATCCTATTAAGTCTATTTAGAATAATCACTATGTCACTGGATTGTTTAACACAATTATATGGTTCTATTTATATGTTTGGGAGCTTTATTCCAACTTTCAATTAGACATGAGTTTATATATTCATTTTGTTCTTAGGTTTTTCTTGTGAGTCAAATCCTTTGGAATGTTTGTAGTTGATACTTTTAACTCAAAGTATTCCAGAGATTAGTATCAGGACTTAGTTTCCATTTGGGGAGTGATCCCTTGCTTATTATTTGATGTGCATATTTATATGTTAACAAATTGGAACATAAGGTTTAATTGATGGACAATTCTGAGGTTCCAATACTATTTACCTAATGACACATGGGTTGGAACTTAATTGTGGTTTAGGTTTTAGTTGTGATCACCCAAGTGATACACAAATTAGGGTTGAGGTTTAATTCTAGGTTTTAGAGAGGAAATGACACCATATTGCATGAGCTAGGGTTAATCTCTCCTAACCATGATAAGGTGGTTACTTGCTTCATATCTTATGTGCTTCTCTAATTACTAAGGATTTGAGAATTGGTTTTATCATCTACCAATTAACTTCTATTATTTTCCTCAATTAATCATTAAAGTAACTAAAGTAGTTATGTTTCTTTTTATAGTTAACTTTGGTCAGATGGATGGATGGTTTCTCACCATATTAAGTATAGAGTTTGAATCTAAGATTTTCTTAGGTCCTTTAATTGAGAAATGAATGAAATATAGATGTGCTAGGATTCTACTTGTGATCCCCAAGTGGTTCACAAGTAAAGGTTGAGATATAAGCCTAGGGTTGGTTACTAGTGATCTCCCTATAATTTCATGTGGTGAATAATATCTACTTATCCTATTAGGATTTACTTATCCTCACATACCTCAAGAGTATGATCATGGATTAGGCATGATCAACTTGTTCTTAATATCTTTACCTCAAGTTCTTAGGGTTTATGATCATTACTCAATTTATAATGATCAAGGTTTGGCTTCCTGAGGTATTTCTCAAGAATTAGGTTTCTCACTCCCAAGATTAAGTATTGTATTGATCAACTAAATATAACACTTCTAGTTTACTTTCTTGGATGGGACTACTATGGTTGCTTTAATAATTTATATCCCAGGAGAATACCTGAGATATTCTGTTAGGGTTCTTTCCAGGGAATGATGATATAATCATCTGGGTATATGGATAGTTCTTTCCCTCAAATCCAAGTGTTGCCTCACTAACTTGAGTGTAACACCATAACTTGAGCTCCCTCATAAATGAATAGTTATTCTAGGGTTTAAGGTGTACTCTTAATATCTTCTTAGGTATCTAGGCTAAGACTCAACTTGGCTATCTTGGTTGGGATTAATCTCATTCTTACTTTATCAATTCATGGATATAATCTTGTTTCACTTGATATTAGGGTATCTCACCACTCCAAGGGAAATGGTTTACAACCTAATACTTTTAGTTCAAAGATTGTCCTTTATTCTTAAATAGACAGAGCTAGGATTTGTATGAATGGTCTCTCTCATTTGGGAAGGACTTTAATACTAACCTAAGGTTAGGCTCCATAGAGAATGATGTGATCATCAATTTCTATGTTTATCATAAATGGTTTCTCTCTCTAGGGAATGTCTTGAATAATATCCTAGGGTTCCTCTTAAGGATAATGTTGTGATCATATGGATATTTATATCCAAGGTTTGCCTCAAGGTTTGTCATTACTTCCCTAAATAAAATAGGACTCTCACCTCTTTAGGTTTGATGTAAAGCTATTTGGAATAGAGAAGAATATATATATTCCTGGGTTTGATCTCCGTGTCTTGTTTCCAAGAATTAAGTAAATGAGTACCATGAGGTTCATGGTGGGATCATAGATTAGTTTAAGACATGGAAAAGATAAGTGAAGAATGGTTTCTTCATTTTTTTTGTTACTTGATTTCCAATTAAATGTATGTTCATATGTTATGGCGAAGAATACCATGTTGTGATCTTAAATAAGATCAAGTAGTTGATCCTTGGATTCATATGTTCTTGTGTTGGTTTTAATTCCATTTGATCTAACCCCTTAGATCAAATCATCTTTTCCCAAAACAAGATTTTAACAAAGTCACATTGAGGTTTATAGCACTTGGCTTGATGATCTACTTCAATTCCATCAAGGTCAAGTGAAACTTCAGTTACTGTGACTGTTTTACTTTAAAGCGCGAAAATTCCCCAGATTTTCTATGCATGAATGCAATGCACACATCTGTTTCCTCTATTTTTTTAACCCCAATACGTGGGATATTACAGTTTGGTGATGTGATATGGCCATGATGTGATAATGAATATGTATGAGATGATCATTATTGTATTGTGACAACCGGCAGGAGCCTTATGGTTGTCTTTATATTTCATGTAGTAGTATTATTTCAAAATAGTTGTAATAGTTGCTACATGTGGTGAACAACCATGAAGACGGCGCCATGGACCTTGACGCACCGCCGATGATGATGAAGATCATGCGCGTGCTTTGGAGATGAAGATCAAAGGCGCGACATAAAAGGGCCATCTCATATCACATTATGAATTGCATGTGATGTTAATCCTTTTTATGCATCTTATATTGCTTAGATCGCGACGGTAGCATTATAAGATGATCCCTCTCACTAAAAATCAAGATAATAAAGTGTTCGTCCTTAGTTAGCACTGTTCCTAAGACTCGTCGTTTCGAAGCATCACGTGATGATCGGGTGTGATAGACTCAACGTGTGCATATAACGGGTGCAAGCCAGATTTGCACATGCGGAAACTAGGGTTTGACTTGACGAGCCTAGCATGTACAGACATGGCCTCGGAACACGGAAGACCGAAAGGTTAAGCATGAATCATATAGATGATATGATGAACATGTTGATGTTCGCCATTGAAACTACATCATCTCACGTGATGATCGGACTTGGTGTAGTGGATTTGGTAAGTGTAATCACTAAGACAATGCGAGGGATATTGTTTTGATTGGGAGTTCATCTAGTTAATTTAAAAATGAATAGTAAACTCAATATATCATGAACATAGTCTAAATTGTATTTTAAATTAAATTTTGTAGAATTGACATCCGTTTTCTACTTTGCGCTAGGCTTGTAATTGAGATAGAAATACTGTTAAGTCTGACAAGTAACTTTATGGACTGGTACCGTATTGTAAAAGAATCAAGAAATGATTAAGTCCTATAGCAAACTTTTGGTAATCCTCAAATTGCTGATTCGAAAAGCAATGGTTTCAATTAGTATCTAAAATTATCTTGTCTCCTTGAAACTTGATGTTCAAATCCGTTTGAAAAGTAAGGAGCTGAAAAGTTTGTTTTCAGAAATAAGCAAGGTGTGAGATATATGTGATATCTAAGACCTTATTACAATATAATAGAATATAATTTAGTGATACTACATAAACTCATAAGTTTTATGGGAATGTACGAAGGTTCAAGACGCTAGGCGTCTCGATCCTCCAACTATTTGGGCACTAATGTTATTTGCATATCCATGTAAGCCATAGTAGCTTCATCATGAAGTGTCATGATTTAATGGATAAAATTATGAGTGAAACTGTTCATCACATTAAAAGTTACTAATAGTGAAACCCGAAACACTTGTCATGTGATGATCAACTTCAAAGTGAGAACCTCAAGGTTATTGGTATTTGACCAACAAGCCTAGAAGTTATTGATGTTGAAGTGTTTTCAGAAATATGAGGAAAGTCGAAAGAGAAACTACAACAGGATTTTGGCAGAAAGAAAGAAAAGACTAGAAAGTCTAGCTCAGGTGTATATAAATGATATACATGTTATGAATGTATTCTTTGATTGGTCACACAATGGAGTTCTTGGGTATTTGTACCATATTGGTTGGTATGAGATGTCATACAACACAACGCAATACAAGAATACAATGGCCTAAGTGACTGATAAGGAATGTGGTAATAATGCACGTCTAGAACAAAATAAAGAGTTATTATGTTCGTCGTTGGCATTCTACCTAACCATTCAGATTTATAATAAAGAACTTAATAATTGTTATTTTTCTCTGGTCAAATGAAAACAATGAGTTGTTCAAATTATGACCGTACTCCATGTACGATGGATAAGTCATTATAAATCTTAATGGTGAAACACACATGCATAACACTGACACTAAAATGTCATAAGGCAAGTGATTTGAATTCCACTTATTTGTGGAACCGCCATTTAGGTCATGTTAGAAAGGAACGCATGAAGAAACTCCATGCAAATGGATGTTTGGAATCAATTTATTTTTGAATCGTTTGGCACTTGCAAATCTTTTCTAAAGAAAATTACTGAAATAGCGTTCATAGGCCAAGAGTTGAACGGGCAACTAACTTAGTGGAAACATACATGATGATGTATGTGGTTTATTGGGCATAGTTGTGTGCGGAAGATTCTTCTACTTCATGAAAACTTCCAACAATGAATTGAGTGTATATATATGGATATATTTATTCAACGAGGAAGAAGTTTGAAACATTTGAAGAGATTCAAATAAATTTCAGCATGAAGTGGAAATCATCGTAATAGAAAAGTCAAATATCTATGATTGGATCATGGTGGAAATATTTGAATTGCAATTTTTAGCGAACATCTAAGAGAGTAATGAAATTGTTCCACAACTCACGTTTCTAGGAACACCATAGTTATGATGGAGTATTCAAAAGACATATCTAAACCTTGTTGGATTAATGATGAGATAAAATAAAATGATGCCATTATATTTTTTGGATTATGCTTTTGAGACTACCGCTTTTACACTAAATAGAGCGTCATCATAAATCCATTGAAATGACACTATATGAGTTATGGCATGGGTATAAACCCTAATAGTCCTTTCTTAAATTTTGGTATGCATAGCAAAAGTAAATGAGTTTACAACCAAAATCAGATGAATGTCTTTCTTGGTTATCCCAGAGAATGATTCGAAATTCTTTCCACTATGGAGTCAAAGGTAAAAGTGTTTATCGATGTTTCTTACTTATTTCCAAGAAATTGTTTTCTAACGAAGTATTTGAGTGGGAGGACAATGGAACTTGTTACGGTTTATGAACCTGAGCATGATGATCAGAGTAGCGCATAATTGAAAATGGTTCCGGAAGCGGCCACGACGATCATGGCTCCCATGTCTACAAAGTGTTATAGTCATGGAGATCAAAGTACCTATTGAACCTTGTAGATGTGGTTTACTTTGTGATCACATAAATGGTATGGACAAAGGATTGATTTTGAACAATGATAAACCAACTACATACAAAGAAGTTATGATGGGTTCTGACTCCGTTAAATGGCTATGCGCCATGAAATCTAAGATAGGTGAATACTTTTCGAAAGTAAATGGATCTATAAAATTGATGGACTTGGATGGAATATCCTTGAAGAAGCTCGACTTGTCGAAAAATTGTTTACGACAAAGTTCAAAGAGTTGACTACGATAAGATTAGATCTTCCGTAGTCCTTACCAGAAGTGTGTATAAAGGATGTATACTAGATAAAAACCAAGAGTCTTGCTCGTCCGTAGAATACTAGATAGGTATACAAACTTCAATTGGATGAAGTGAGTATCGCGGAGTTGGAATCTTCACCGGATGAATAGTCAAAGAGTTTTTTGATCAGAAACGATGAAGATGCTTGCATTTGCAAGAAATTAAGTGGGAGTGCTGAGACATAGTTATAATATTATATGTGGATGACATATTTTTAATTATAAATAGTGTAATCATCTACTTGATGTGATTAGAAGGTTTCATTGAAAATTAATTTCAATGAAAGGATATGGACTAAAAACAGATTTAGCGTGAAGATCTATGAAGATAGATTGAAACGCAAAATAAGTTTAAGTCAAAGTACATAGAGTGAATATTGAAGTAGTTCAATATAAAACAATACGAAGGTGTTCTTTTTCATGTGAAGGTTTAACAAGACTTGGGTGTATTTGACACTCGATGAGTAAAAACACATGAGTGATTTTAGATCACGAATAATATGTACAAAAATCAGATGTCCTGTGCTCTAAATTGTTACGAGCATATACCAGAATGATTCATGTAATGATCATTGGACAATAGTAAGAATATCCCTAAGTGCTTTAGAAGAACCAAGGATATATATATATATAGTTTCGTATGGGGTAATGATAAACAAATCGCTGTAAGGTGTTGCACCGGTATTAGTTTGGTCACATATAAAAATAAAATTTCAATCTCAATTAGGCTAAGTGTTGTTTAAAAGGTAGCACAATGAGCTAGAAGAAGTCTATGCTAGATTTAGACGAGTTCTACATATTGTGACGGATTCTACAAACGAAGGCAGAGTATGTCATTATTTTGACAATGACTGAGGATGTTTAAGTCAAGGAGTTCTTTGAGAACTTGGTGTAGTTCCGATAGTGTCAGAACTTTGAAGCTATATTGTGTGTGACAATATTAGTGACATATTTCAGACCGCGGAATTAAGGTTCCACCAGGAGACTGAACATATATGATTAATGCCGACTCATTTGGAAAATGAGTGATGCGTTGAGACGCAAATGAATTGCTACATACGTTTCTGAGTATGTCAGATTCGTGGACTGAAACCTCTCCCATAAGCAAACATGATAAGCACCAGAAGGCCAAGGTGTTATATCTTTACAAATGTAAACTAGATTATTGATTCTAGTGGAAGTGGGAGACTGTTGGAGATATGCCCAAGAGGCAATAATAAAAGTGTTTATTGTTATATCTTAGTGTTCATGATAAATGTTTACATCCCATGCTATAATTGTATTAACCAGAAACATTAATACTTGTGTGTTTTGTAAACATAAAGGAGTCCCTAGTAAGCCTCTTGTTAAACTATCTTGTTGATTAATAGATGATCATGGTTTCCTGATCATGAACATTGGATGTTATTAATAACAAGGTCATAACATTAGGTGAATGATGTGATGGACATACACCCATAGTAACGTAGCATATGATCAAGTCATTTAGTTCTTTATGCTTCAAACTTTAATATGCATAGTAACTTAATCCTTCGACCATGAGATTATTTTAATCACCTACACCGGATGGATGCTTTGATGACACCAAACACTACAGCGTAAATGGGTAGTTAAAGGTGGCATTAAGTGTTCGGAAAGTATAGGGTTGAGGCAATAGTGGGATTTGTCCATCCTAATGATAGATAAATATACTCTGGGCCCTCTCGGTGGAATGACATCCAATTAGCTTGCAAGCATGTGACTGGTTCACAAGGGATATCATATCACAGTACGAGTAAAGAGTACTAATCGGTAACGAGGTTGAACTAGGTATGGAGATACCGACGATCAAACTTCGGATAAGTAAAATATCGCGAGACAAAGGGAATTGTTATTTTATGTGAATGGTTCTTTCGATCACGAAGTCATCGTTGAATATGTGGGAGCTATTATGGATCTCCAGGACCCGCTATTAGTTATTGATCGGAGAGGAGTCTCGATCATGTCCGCATAGTTCTCGAACCGTAGGGTGACACACTTAAGGTTTGATATCGTTTTAAGTAGATATGGAATATGGAATGGAGTTCGAATGTTGTTCGGAGTCTTGAATGGGATCCGAGACATCACGAGCAGGTTCGGAATGGTCCGGAGAATAAGATTCATATATGGGAAGTGATGACCCACAAGTATAGGGGATCGCAACAGTCTTCGAGGGAAGTAAAACCCAATTTATTGATTCGACACAAGGGGAGCCAAAGAATATTTGTAAGCCTTAACAACGGAGTTGTCAATTCAGTTGCACCTGGAAACAGACTTGCTCGCAAGAGTTTATCAGTAGCAACAGTTTTATTGCAGTAGCAGTAGTGAAATAAAGACAGCAGTAGTGATTATAATAAACAGCAGGATTAAAATACTATAGGCACAAGGATGGATGAGCGGGCGCTGCATGGATAAGAGAACTCATGTAACAATCAAGCAGGGCATTTGCAGATAATAATAAAACAGTATCCAAGTACTAAATAACCATATGCATGTGTTCCATATATAGTCGTACGTGCTCGCAATGAGAAACTTGCACAACATCGTTTGTCCTACCAACCGGTGGCAGCCGTGCCTCTAGGGAAACTACTGGTAATTAAGGTACTCCTTTTAATTAAGTACCGGAGCAAATCATTAACACTCTATGAACACATGTGATCCTCATATCATAGCCTTCCCCTCCGGTTATCCCAATTTCTGTCACTTTGGGGCCTCGGGTTCCGGACAGCAATATGTGTATACAACTTGCAGGTAAGATCATAAAACAATGAATATCATCATGAATCAATAACATGTTCAGATCTGAAATCATGGCACTCGGGCCCTAGTGACAAGCATTAAGCATAACAAGTTGCAACAATATCATAAAAGTACCAACAACGGATACTAGGCACTATGCCCTAACAATCTTATGGCTATTACATGAACAATCTCATCCAATCCCTACCATCCCCTATAGCCTACAGCGGGGATTTACTCACACATAGATGGGGGAAGCATGGATGGTTGATGGAGAGGCGTCGGTGGTGATGATGGCGATGATCTCCTCCAATTCCCCGTCCCGGCAGGGTGCCAGAACGGAGTTTCTGATCCCGATACGGAGTTTCGTGATGGCGGCGGAGTTCTGGATGTCTTCTGGCAATTTCGTCGAACCCCCCGTGCGTTTTTAGGTCAAGGGCCTTAAGTAGTCCAGAGGGGAGCGTCGGGGGCTGGCCGAGGCGACGCCACCATAGGGCGGCGCGGCCCAGGGGCCCACCGCGCCGCCGCATGGTGTGCGCGCCTCGTGGCCCCCCTCCGTCTCATCTTCTGGCTCCGTAAGTCTTCTGTGAAAATAGGCCCATTGCAATTATTTCTGGGGATTTTCCTGAAAGTTGATTTTCTGCACAAAAATAAGACACCAGGGCAATTCAGCTGAAAACAGCGTTAGTCCGTGTTAGTTGTATCCAAAATACACATATTAGAGGCAAAACAATAGCAAAAGTGTTCGGGAAAGTAGATACGTTTTGGACGTATCAACTCCCCCCAATCTTAGCTTATTGCTTGTCCTCAAGCAATTCAGTTAACAACTGAGTGCGATAAAAGAACTTTCACGAACATATTTGCTCATATGATGTAAATATTCTCATGATATGGACAATTACTTAGGCAATTCATAATAAGATACAGGCAAATAAAGTCATCTAATAGTTATGTCAATCATGAAAAAGATACTAACAAACTAATAATAAGCATCATGAATCATATCTATCAGCAGGATTGCAATGTTCATAAAGAGATATGATAAAGTGGTATCTCGCTTGCCTGTATTTGTACAACAAAACATAAATGCCCAGGCACCTCTGAATTTCATGGAAAGACTAGAAGTAAAGATTATCAAAGATAAAAGCATCAAAGTTATACCACAGCTAATCATATTTTGGGACAAGCATATTACACTAAGAATGATAATTAGGCTCTCAACAAGGTGCTCAATGAAAGGATGGTGACTCAAGGTAAAAGTATAAGATTGACCCTTCGCAGAGGGAAGCAGGGATTAACATGTGCTAGAGCTTTTCATTTGTAAAACAGGAGTAAAATTGTTTTGAGAGGTGTTTGTTGTTGTCAACGAATGGTAGTGGGCACTCTAACTACCTCATCAACCAGACTTTCAAGAGCGGCTCCCATGAAGGACGTTATTTCTACCAGCAAGGTAAATCACCCCTCTTCTCTTTTGTTTAGACATGTATTTTAGTTTTATTATGGATGACACTCCTCCCAACCTTTGCTTACACAAGCCATGGCTAACCGAATCCTCGGGTGCCTTCCAACATTCACATACCATGGAGGAGTGTCTATTTGCAAATTAAGTTGCTTACTGATAAATCAGGGCAAAACATGTGAAGAGAATTATCGATGAAAGTTAATTAATTTGGGGCTGGGCACCCCGTTGCCAGCTCTTTTTGCAAAATTATTGGATAAGCGGATACGCCACTAGTCCATTGGTGAAAGTCTGTCAGGAGTAAATGACAAGGTTGAAAGATAAAACACCACATACTTCCTCATGAGCTATAAAACATTGACAAAAATTGAGAAGTACTTTGAAGGTTTTAAAGGTAGCACATGAAAATTTACTTGGAATGGTTTGAAATGCCATGCATAGGTATTTATGGTGGACACTTTGGAATAACTTGGTTTTCAGGGGTTTGGAAGCACGAGCAGCATTCCCGCTCAGTACAAGTGAAGGCTAGCAATAGGTCGGGAAGCGACAATCAAGAGAGCAATAACTGTCATAATCATGCTTGCGACAAAATAAAATTAACGGAGGTATAAAAGTGATACAAGAACTCTGAAGCAAAGTAAATCATCGAGGCTTAATTGACTTTTTGTTTAGTCATATGCATGCGTGAGCATGTGCCAAGTCAATTCAAATGAATTATTCAGAGGAGGATACCACAATGTCATACCTATCTATGAATAAAACAATGCAAGCAAATATTTATGTCGTGCTACTCACATTAATAAATTGGAGCTAAACATGAGAGATCATGAACTACTAGACTTTCATTAAATGACATATACCTCACATGAATCAACTAAGCATGCTCACATGAATGAGTATATGTACAAAAATGAAAACAAATAGAGTTCATACCAGCCTCTCACCACAGTCGAGTTGTCATAGATCGTCATTATTGCCTTTCACTTGTGTGGCTTGAATAATATGGAATGAAAACCAAGCTCCAACCACCGGAGACCGCTGAACTCCATAATAAACTTTACAAAACCGAAGAACAACAACAAATATTTTTGGTGTTTTCGAATTGGAAACAAGAACGAAAGGAAACAAGCAAACAAAGCAAAATCTTTTTGGATTTTCTCATAGCAAACTAACGGTAGTAAATAAACTAAAATAAGACAAGAAACCAAATAAACAAATGATAAAGAGAAACAACAGAAATATTTTTGGTCTTTTTTGTGTTTTAGAAAAGAAACAAAGCAAAAAACAAGAGAATGAAAACTAAAAGAGTCACATAAATACAAAGTGGCAGAAATCCGTCAAACTTGACAGCAGTACAGTAATCATTTTTTTCAAAAATCTTCCGCTGTTCAACTCGAAAAGTGCTCTACTAATGAAAGTTAGATAATAACCTGGGGAACATGCACAAAAATTGGCTTCTCAAAATAACGTTCTGGCTCTTTTTAGGAATTTGTTTAGTATCAGTCCAGAATCTGTTTTTTAGACAGCACTTCCCCAAATATCATCCTCCTCATATTAGAGGCAACCATAAGAAGCGAAACAAGTATGTACAAATATCTGGCAATTGTAATATGCAATGAATGAGTGATGCCGACATACCTCCCCCCAAGCTTAGGCTCTTGTCCTAAGTGGAGATCAACCCCAGCGAGGGTCAGGGTTCCACGCCGGTGGATCATACATGGCGTGGTCGTAATAAGATCCCTGTGCCGAAGAAAAGGATGAAGGCTCCACATGCCCGAGATGCTGATGTGAAGAACTTGCTGCGTCGGATGACAAGTCGAGGGGTTCCTCGGCCTCCTCTATGCCGTCCCCTGCATGATGGCCGCTCCTCTCTATGTATGCATCAAGTTCATCTTCTGTGACCGACAAACTTTCCCTGGAATCAAGGTTAAACAAAGCAGGTGCAGGCAATACAACTAGCCTTTCAGATTTAGTTACTCTCCACTTTTTCTTGAAAAAGGTTATCTCATAGGACAGGTTATTCAAATTAGACCAATTAGAAACAAAGTCATGTTTAATCATGAAAACAATATCAAGTTTCTCTATAGAGAGCTGAACATCAAGAGAGTGAGGTTCTACACCATGCGTAGCTAACAATCGAGAGGCAATGAGACCTCCACAAATTCCTCCTTTATCACGGTTAGTAGCAAGCCTAAAAGCTATCAAAGCACCCAAATTATAAGTTCTATCACGTTGCAATGCAGCAGCTAAGAAAACCAAATCATGGATGGATAACTTACTTGCATTCTTTCTAGCAAGTACGCACTTGGTGATAAAGTAAGCAAAATAACGAATAGCTGGGAGTTGAATACTACGAATTTTACCACTCTCCTCTGAGAAGCTTCTCCCTTGATAGATCATCTTGTATAGACTCAAGAGTTCCTGCGGCAGCCCCCGAATCTTCTCACATGATCCCCATTGTGGCACTTTAATAGCTGCACAAAAATCATCAAAGGGCAAGTTGATAGTTTTATTGTAGATTTTATATCGAACCATGGGGTCAGGTTGGGACCAATAGAATTCAAAATCCTGCACCACTGACATGGTTATTTTTGCATATTGGTAAGGTTCACCAACAACAAAATCTTCTAACCCTGCATTAGAAATTAGATTTTCAACATCCTGAAAAATTCCTGCACTCTTCATGAAGTCGGTGCACGGGTAGTAGGAGGGGTATACTCCCTCTTCACGGTGGACTCTCATAACTTCATGCACCTCCAATTCATGTTGGTTGAGTTGGTGTCTATTCCATTACATTTTCTGAAATTTTTCAACAATCATTATAAAAGTTGATTTCGAGACATATAAATGAGAGGAACTACTATAGGAACTTGGTAGAGTACTAAACATGCATCAAAACTAATGTTTACAACTTAGAACAAGCATGCAAGCTCACTTAACATGTCACCTACAGCAGCAAAAAATTCAAGATATACTCAACCAAACAAAATTCTATTTGGATAATCGAAGGAGTCACATACCGGAGAGCAAATGCTCCAAATTTCAGCAGCAAAGATGGGCTGAGCAAGGAGATCGAAAATCTCGAACAAGAACAGCAAGAAACTCGGGTTTGAACAATGGTGGTGTGTTTTCCCGTGAGAGAGAGTGGAGTGGTAGGTGGATGAGTAAGTGGAGGGCCAGGTGGGGCCCTCACCACAGGGTGGCGCGCCCCCCTTGTTGGCCGCGCCGACACATGGGGTGCAGCCCTGGGGTGCCCCACTGGTCAGCCCCAGGCACTCCCAGGTTGCATTTCGAAAAATAGGACCAGTGATATAATTTTTGTAAATTTTTGAAAACTTCAAAAAATGCACATTTCTGGGTGTTAAAATAACTATTTCAGGACAGAAAAAGATTTTCAAACTTCTAAACAACTAAAGTATCTTGCAAACAAGTAGTACTACAGCAAGTAAAACAAATGTGGAAAGAAAGAAATGTTGTTTAGCTCTTCTATGCATATAAAATGTACTTGTTAACAAGGTTGATCAAGTCTTGCCACCAAATAAATTTTACATGACATAAGAAGAAATAAACCTCAAATCAATCATGTTACCTTATATTGTATTGATATGGATCTGACATGGGCATACCCTTCGGATACCCTTTATTAGTATACCTGGCTCGGCCCAGTATGGAGAAGACCAAATATGGAGAAGGCCCAACAAGGCAACCCGAAGAAGTAGTCGACTAGGACTCTTGTAAAACCCTAGGCTGGTTGCATATATAAAGCTAGCCAGGGCACCCGAAATAAGGAAGCGAACAAATAGACAGAATATAGACAACATAGCTCCCCTATGGCGGCACCATGTAAACATATTATGCTCATATACTGGATTGCTAGCAGCACGTAGGGATCCTCCACCGAGGGGACCCGAAGCTGGGTACGTCGTGTGCCTAATCTCGTCCCCGGAATCTCCATCGTCGCTCTCTCCCGAAACCCTAGTCTACAATACGTAGGCATTGCCGAGGTGTTCCCTCGTCAATTGGCGCCGTCTGTGGGAATTGCGACGACTGAATTTTGTTATTCGGGCGAGATCTCTCATCAACATCAACGAGATCATCTTTACTGGTCAGATCACATCGGATCATAGCGAGCCGTCGAGTTACTCGTCACCGCTCGTGAATCCCAGCAGCGATCAGGGACAACCCGACCACGTGGATCCCATAGGTGCTATTTTCTGAACTCGTTATTACTACTACAAGTTATGTATTACTCCAGATATGCAGGCTCGTGAATCAAAGCTGTGATTGAGGACAACCCGACCAGATCTGTTTCGTTGTGCCGGATCAAATCAATCACTAATGAAGCATATGCCAGATGCACGCGCCGCAATTGATTATGCACGGACGAAGCTGTTGTGCCGAAGGCACAACTATCGGCCGGCAACCACATACACACTCGTGTATCCGGGAAACAACATTGAGCCGCGGCTCAAAGCAATAGAGCAAGTCTGGATGCATACGCCGGCTGCAGCGCGGTGATACGCTCATATTCAACCAAATCGGAATTGGGGACCAGATCTGTTACGGGTCAAGGCGATGGCGTGCACTCACGGCACCATGGAAACTATTGTCCTGATAGGAATCTGCAAAGAGAGAGAAAAGAAAACCGTTCGTAGGTTGAATCAGGTTCCGGCCAAGCACCCATCAAGTACCAAGGAAATAAGGAGTGATCCATGCCAACTGATCCTTGGAGAAAACCACGTAAAAAAAAAATAGCTCAATACGTACACGCCAATGAAGGAGACGAGTTCACCCAGCGATTCGCCGTGGCTGCCAACTACTTTAACTAAGGACAATTTTCATCATCCATCGAGTCCGAACAAACCTACGTCACCATCGGCTCTGGAGGACTCACCCATGGCAAACTTGTCATCCGACAGGAAAATTATCAGTTGCAGATTGAAACAAAGCTTCGACTACCCTGCCCGGTCGACCATGCTCGCTGTCGCGCACTCGTCATACTCGGAGGCTCGCCTATCGCGGATCCGACGTCACGGACTCGATATGTTCGGGTGCTCACCCGTCGCGCATCCGCCACATCGACTGCATCCTCTTCATCAACTATGTCGGCCACATCTACTACTTCCGGTCAGGCACCGCGTGACTACAGACTGCGTCCGAGGCACGAGTTGCGTCCACATCGGCTTCACCGCACCCGATAAAAAGATAAGTTTTCCTCTTCCTCCAAGATTTAATTATTTATTTACTTTTGCCACACCCAAATACTCGGGGGCTACGTCATTACCTCATTACAGCAAATACACCCGGCACTCGAGGCTGTGCCATTACTTCGTTACCACAAATATACTCGGTTACTTGGTGAATTTATTTTCTTCGGCTCTGGATATTATCTTCTCCGGTTCAATGGAATTATTTTCTCCGGTTCAGTGGACTTATTCTCTTCGGCTCAGTGGATTTATTTTCTTCGGCTTAGCGAAATTATCTTCTTCGGCTTAGTGGATTCATCTTCTTCGGCTTACTGGATTTTGTCTTCGTCGGATTCATCTTATAAGGTTATCATTGGTTTCCTCTTATACAATACTACCCGATGAGCTTCCGGGTCAATGGATTCATCTTCTACGGTATTACTGGATTTATTTTCTTCGGATTAATGGATTCATCATCTATGATATCAACGGATTCTTCTTTAATACAAGCTTCATATTTAATGGCGTAATCTTCAATATGGATTCATCTCAAATATTTCTTCTTGGATTCATCTTCAATGATTTCATCTCTTATGGCGTTACATATCCATTGAGCCAACACTCGGGGGCTCGACAACGACTTCGCCCCTAAGCATAGCTACGACATAATATTTCAGGCGACCACTACTTCGGCAATGCTCGGGGGCTTGATGTCTACGGGTGCTTCTATTCTTGTAGACAGTGTTGGGTCTCCAAGAGCAGAGGTTTGTAGAACAGCAGCAAGTTTCCCTTAAGTGGATCACCCAAGGTTTATCGAACTCAGGGAGGAAGAGGTCAAAGATATCCCTCTCATGCAACCCCGCAACCACAAAGCAAGAAGTCTCTTGTGTCCCCAACACACCTAATAGGTGCACTAGTTCGGCGAAGAGATAGTGAAATACAGGTGGTATAAATAAGTATGAGCGATGGCAACGGCACCGGAAAAGTGCTTTGCCCGGGACGATAAACAAGCGGTAGTAACGCAGCAGTAGTAACACAGTAAAACAGTAAACAAGCAGCGATAGCAGTATTTAGGAACAAGACCTAGGAATTAGACTTTCACTAGTGGACACTCTCAACTTTGATCACATAACAGAATAGATAAATGCATACTCTACACTCTCTTGTTGGATTATGAACACCACTAACTGTGTAGGATTACACGAACCCTCAATGCCGGAGTTAACAAGCTCCACAATATTCAATGTTCATATTTAAATAACCTTAGAGTGCATGACAGATCAACACAACTAAACCAAGTACTAACATAGCATGCACACTGTCACCTTCACACTATGTAGGAGGAATAGATCACATCAATACCATCATAGCAATAGTTAACTTCATA
This sequence comes from Lolium rigidum, assembly GCF_022539505.1. Lineage (NCBI taxonomy): Eukaryota > Viridiplantae > Streptophyta > Magnoliopsida > Poales > Poaceae > Lolium > Lolium rigidum. The sequence goes on along the minus strand of NC_061509.1, from coordinate 97,801,578 downwards.
ATCTACAAGAGATCATAATCATAGCCTACGCCAAGTACTAACACGGATGCACACACTTGTCACCATTACACCGTGCGGGAGGAATAAAACTACTTTAATAACATCACTAGAGTAGCACATGGATAAATTGTGATACAAAACACATTGCAATCATAAAGGGATATAAATAAGCACTTCACTATGCCATTCATAACGGTGAATAAGTATTCCGTGAAATATAGCCTAAGAGACCCACACGGTGCACACACTTGTCACCTTTACACACGTGGGACAAGGAGTCTCCGGAGATCACATAAGTAAAACCCACTTGACTAGCATAATGACATCTAGATTACAAGCATCATCATATGAATCTCAATCATGTAAGGCAGCTCATGAGATTATTGTATTGAAGTACATAGGAGAGAGATGAACCACATAGCTACCGGTACAGCCCCGAGCCTCGATGGAGAACTACTCCCTCCTCATGGGAGACGAGCAGCGTTGATGAAGATGGCGGTGGTGTCGATGGAGGAGCCTTCCGGGGGCACTTCCCCGTCCCGGCGGCGTGCCGGAACGGAGACTCCTGTCCCCCGGATCTTGGCTTCGCGATGGCGGCGGCTCGGAAGGTTTCTCGTACCGTGGCTTTTCCGTCTCGAGGTTTTAGGTCCGGGACCTTTATATAGGCGAAGAGGCGGCGTCGGAAGGTCGAAGGGGCGACGACACCATAAGGCGGCGCGGCCGGGGCCCGGGCCGCGCCGGCCTATCATCCGGGGCCTGTGTGGCCCCCCTGCGCGGCTCTCGGGTGTTCCGGATGCTTCCGGGCAAAATAGGAACACAGGCGTTGATTTCGTTCAATTCAGAGAATATTTCGTTACTAGGATTTCGAAACCAAAAACAGCAGAAAACGGAAGCGGCACTTCGGCATCTTGTTAATAGGTTAGTTCCATAAAATGCACGAATATGACATAAAATGTGCATATAACATGTAGATATCATCAATAATGTGGCATGGAACATAAGAAATTATCGATACGTCGGAGACGTATCAGGGCTCGACAACGACTTCGCCCCGAGTAATAATTGTGACACAACGTCTAAGCAACAATAATGACATCACCCTGGCAGCGCTCGGGGCCTCGGCTATTTCTTCATCAACAATATGGCGGCATTTATTTTCGCTATTTGGTGGTTTCTACTTAGGCTCGACTTCTTCTCCGCACTCGAAGACTTCATCGCGCCGACTCCGTCGTGCCCAATAAGCTAAGTGTTCCTTTGATTTGCATAAAGTTGATTATCATTTACTTTCGCCGCACCCGACACTTGGGGGCTGCGCCATACTTCTTCACTATACATCTCAGGTTGGCCAAAGGAGAACCGTGTCAAAATAAATCTTAAAGGAGGAACCCGACGAAACTGTCTTCAAAAGAGAACTCAACGAAATCTTCTTCAAGAAGGAACCCGACAAAATCTTCTTCAAGGAGGACCCGAAAAATTATCCTCAAGGAGGATCCGAAGAATTATCTTCAAAGAGGACCCGAAGAATTGTCCTCAAAGAGGATCCGAAGAAATTTTCCTGAAGGAGGAACTCGATGAAATTTTCATCAAGGAGGAACCCAAAAAAAAAAGGTGGACAAATCTTCGGGTTCATTGACTCGTCATATTGTTCCGAGCAAGAGCATCGGTGATGTACCCGACAATATAGAATAACCAATATATTCAGCTGTCTCATCAAGCCCGAGAGAAAAATAGAAGAACCCGTAAAATGGGTCATTGCATCAGCCGAACAAGGCACTCGACAATATATTCTCAGAGCGCCAAAAGTCGCGAATAATCTCTGAATGCCGCAAAACTCTGCGAAGGTAAGACCCCGGATCCGTTTCGAGCGGCGTGGCACCGTCTCTGACGTCGGTTTGCTACTTTTATCCGTATCAACAGATACGAAGAAAAATCCTAACGGACGCGTTAGGTACCCGATAAAACATGACTGGGACTCGATAGAATGGTAAGACCTTAAGCGGCACTCGTCGAGTTAACACCGAGTATCCCGGGATCATGTCCAGGGACGTGATCTTGAAGTAGGTTTTTGCGGATTGCCACTAGAGCGAGTTAACTAGTACCCGATCCGTCAGATGAACTAGCCACAATTACCATTATCCCTGTACAATATAGATATGGATGTCAAATAAAAATAGCAACGGCCTGGAGTCGATAAAAAGAGGGGCTGCGCCAAGTTGTTTATCGAGTAGTACAACTTGAGCCTATGCCTAGGTGCAAGCACCTGCTCATAGGCTCGGGGGCTACTCTTATCGAGAGTATTGTTCACCCTCTCGATAAGATACAAGAAAGAGGAAAAATTGTGGAGTCAATTACAAGCAAGTTGAGCCTACACCCAAGTGCAAACACTTGGCTGTAGCCTCGGGGGCTACTCCCATCGGGAGCGCTGGTCGCGCACCCGATAGAAAGATAACTTCGACGAGCATCTACGGCAATTAAGGTTTGTAGACTCAACTCGATTCTACGACTCGAGTGGAGCCTACTCCCATCGGGAGCACATGGATTTCATCAAGTCTTCCAGAAATATAGTTAAGTTCTTCATCGAGTAGTACAACTTGAGTCTATGCCTAAGTGCAAGCACTTGCCCATAGACTCGGGGGCTACTCCCATCGGGAGCGCTGCCACGCACCCGATAATTTCAAGAATCGTCGACATCATCTACACTACACATGATCTACGACATGGACCTCGCCTTGTATTTCTTCGACTTCGGAGATGGTTATGCTTGGAGTTTCTACGCAAGTCTTCGACTTCCCTATAAACTCGGGGGCTACTGACATGGGCATACCCTTCGGATACCCATTATTAGTATACCGGCTCGGCCCAATATGGAGAAGACCAAATATGGAGAAGGCCCAACAAGGCAACCCGAAGAAGTAGTCGACTAGGACTCTTGTAAAACCCTAGGCTGGTTGCATATATGAAGCTAGCCAGGGCACCCGAAATAAGGAAGCGAACAGATAGACAGAATATAGACAACATAGATCCGCCTATGGCGGCACCATGTAAACATATTATGCTCATATACTGGATTGCTAGCAGCACGTAGGGATCCTCCACCGAGGGGACCCGAAGCTAGGTACGTCGTGTGCCTAATCTCGTCCCCGGAATCTCCATCGTCGCTCTCTCCCGAAACCCTAGTCTACAATACGTAGGCATTACAGAGGTGTTCCCTCGTCAGGATCCAATCATAATATTTTGATATCCTTGTTTAGGCTCATATATAGGACAATCAATAACTCCCACTTTGATAGTTCTCAAATTAGAAATTGTATTAACTCCATATACTTTATCAATCCTCTTGGGAAAATAAACAAGTATGCTCCTTGTCATCAACATTGAAAGTAACTTTTCCTTTATTGCAATCAATAACAGCCCTGCAAGTGTTAAGAAAAGGTCTTCCAAGAATAATAGACATATTATCATCTTCGGGCATTTCCAACACAACAAAATCAGTTAATATTAAGCAATTATTAGCAACTTGAACAGGAACATCCTCACATATACCAACGAGGAACAGCGATAGATTTATCAGCCATTTGCAAACATATATCAGTTGGTATCAACTTATCTAAATAAAGTCTCTTGTAAAGAGAAAAAAGGCATAACACTAACTCCTGCTCCCAAATCACATAGAGCAGTTCTAACATAATTATTCTTGATGGAACAAGGGATAGTCGGTATACCTGGGTCTCCCAACTTCTTTGGAACCTTGCCATTGAAAGAGTAATTAGCAAGCATAGTGGAAATCTCCTCATTAGGAATTTTCCTTTTGTTAGAGACAATATCTTTCATATACTTTGAATAAGGGGGCAATTTAATAACATCAGTCAAAGGGATTTGCAGGAACAAAGGTTTCATCCAATCACAAAATTTATTATAGTGTTCTTCCTCCTTTGATTTTAGTTTCTTAGCAGGAAAAGGCATTTGCTTTTGAACCCAAGGTTCTCTTTCATTACCATGTTTCTTAGCAATAAAATCTTCTTTAGTATAATTTTTATTTTTAGCATGCTTTTCAGGTTCATCTTCAACCTCTTCTTTATCAGAAACATCATTCTTATCATTACCTTTATCATGTTCATTACCACTTTCAGTTTTAGCATCAGAAATAGAAATACTATTAGGATCATTAACAGGCTCAGAGGATTCTACAACAGTTTTATGTTTCTTCTTCTTTTTCTTAGAAGGAGCAGTAGTTTCTTTAGTTCGTTGAGAATCTTGTTCAACTCTTTTGGGATGCCCCTCGGGATATAGAGGATCCTGAGTAGAAACACCACCTATAGTTATTACTTCATAAGCATGTTTCTCTTTAGAAGTATTTTTTAACAAGTCATTTTGCACTTTAGTGAGTTGATCAATTTGAGTTTGAACCATATGAAAATGTTTAACAAGCATCTTAACATCATTGGAGGTTCTCTCCACAATATCATGCAATTTACTAATAGCTTGAGAATTTTCCATTAAATGATTCTCTACTCATATTAAAATTATTTTGCTTAACAACATAATTATCAAACTCATCAAAACATTTATCAGGAGGTTTTGAGTAAGGAATATCTTCTTTATCAAAGCATTGAAGAGAATGTACCTCAATCGTGGATGAAGGGGGAGTTATCTTACATAAATCTTCTATGGGGGTAAATTCTTAATATCTTCAAATTTAATACCTTCCTCTTTAAGAGATTTCTTGGCTTCCCTCATATCTTCATCATTTAATTTAATCATACCCCTCTTCTTCAATATTGGTGTTGGGGTTGGTTCAGGTGTAGTCCAATCATCATGATTTCGGCCTATTCTAGCCAATAATTCTTCAGCTTCGTCTGGAGTTCTTTTCCTTAAAACACAACCAGCACAACTATCCAGGTATGCTCTAGACTCAATGGTTAGTCCACTATAAAATATATCAAGTAAGTCATGCTTTTCCAAATCATGTCCAGGCCAAGCTCTAAGAAGAGAGCAAAACCTTGCCCAAGCTTCAGGCAATTTCTATCCATGTTCCTGGTCAAAACTATAAATTTTCTGCAAAGCAATATGTTGAGCACTAGCAGGAAAATATTTCCGAAAGAAAACATCAAGCAAACCATTTGGACTATCAATAGAATCAGGAGGCAGACTATTATACCAAGTTTTAGCATCATCCTTTAATGAGAAAGGAAAAAAATTAGCAACAAATTAAATAAGTACGCTTCTTGATATCATCAGAAAACAAGCTACTCAAAGTAGAAAGCTCATTCATGTGTTCTACAACACTTTCTTTTTCAGTACCACAAAAAGGTGTTTTCTCAACAATAGATATATGAGAAAAATCATAATCCTTATCCTTAATGTTTATAGCAGATGTGGCAAATTTAGGATCAGGAGACAGTTTATATCTAACAGCACGTTGTGCAAGAAGCTTTTTAATGTTACTTGCATCAGTAGTAGCATTACATTTATCAATAAAATCATCATCAAGTTCCACATAATCTTCATCAAGATCATCACTAGAGTGTTCAACAGACTCAGGTGAATTAACAGGTGTAACAGTATTTTCATTAGGAATTTCAGTATTTTCAATTTGTCTAGACCTAGCAATTGTAGCATCTAGAAAAGAACCTAATGAACCATTGATACGTCTCCAACGTACCTATAATTTCTGATGTTCCATGCTTGTTTTATGACAATACTTACATGTTTTGCTCGCACTTTATAATGTTTTTATGCATTTTCCGGAACTAACCTATTAACAAGATACCGAAGTGCCAGTTCCTGTTTTCTGTTGTTTTTGGTTCCAGAAAGGCTGTTCGGGCAAATTCTCGGAATCGGACGAAATCAACGCCCAGAACCTTATTTTTTCCGGAAGCTTCCAGAAAGCCAGAGTGGGACCAGAGGGGTGCCCTGGGGGCCCCACAAGTGTTGGCGGCGCGGCCCAAAGGGGGCGCACCCCCCTAGTGTGAGGAGGCCCCGTGGCCCTTCCGGCTCCGACTCTTCGCCTATTAAAGCCGTCCTGACCTAAATCTTCGATACCAATTGACGAAACTCCAGAAAGACTCCACGGGCGCCGCCACCATCGCGAAACTCCGTTTCGGGGGACAGAAGTCTCTGTTCCGGCACCCTGCCGGGACGGGGAAGTGCCCCCGGAAGCCATCTCCATCAACGCCACCGCCTCCATCATGCTCCGTGAGTAGTTCCCCCATGGACTACGGGTTCTAGCTGTAGCTAGTTGGTATTCTCTCCCCCATGTACTTCAATACAATGATCTCATGAGCTGCCTTACATGATTGAGATTCATCCGATGTAATCGGTGTTGTGTTTGTCGGGATCCGATGGATTGTTACATTATGATTAGTCTATCTATAAAGTTTGTGAAGTTATTGTTGCTGCAATCTTGTTGTGTTTAATGCTTGTCACTAGGGCCCGAGTGGCATGATCTTAGATTTAAGCTCTATACTTATTGCTTAGATTGTATCTACAAGTTGTTTGCACATGTCTATGTCCGGAACCCGAGGCCCCGGAGTGACAGCAAGCTCGGGATAAGCTGGAGGGGAAGGCTTAGGTATGAGGATCACATGTTTTCACCAAGTGTTAATGCTTTGCTCCGGTGCTCTATTAAAATGAGTACCTTAATTTCCAGTAGATTCCCTAGAGGCCCGGCTGCCACCGAGTCGGTAGGACAAAAGATGTTGTACAAGTTTCTCATTGCGAGCACGTACGACTATATATGGAAAACATGCCTACATGATTAATAATCTTGATGTTCTGTCTTAATGCTATTTCAATCCTATCAATTGCCCAACTGTAATTTGTTCACCCAACACTTGTTATTGGAGAGTTACCACTAGTGTAGATAGCTGGGAACTGATACGTCCAAAACGTATCTACTTTCCCGAACACTTTTGCTATTGTTTTGCCTCTAATTTCTGGTGTCTCGTTTTTGTGCAGAAATCCAACTTTCAGGAAAAACCTCGGAATTTATACAGAAGGCCCTATTTTCCCAGAAGACTCACGGAGCCAGAAGGGCAAGTCAGGTGGAGGCCCGAGGGCCCCACACCCTAGGGCGGCGCGGCCTAGGAGGGGGGCGCGCGGCCCTAGCGTGTGGCCCCCTCGGCCGGCCTCCGACGCCATCCTTCGGACTACTTATCGCCCTCGACCTAAAAACGCACGGGGAGAAGTCGAAGTCGCCAGAAACCCTCCAGAACGCCGCAACATCGCGAAACTCCGTCTCGGGAGCCAGAAGTCTCCGTTCTGGCACTCCGCCGGGACGGGGAATTGGAGGAGATCATCGTCGCCATCACCACCGACGCCTCTTCATCAACCAGCCATGTTTCCCCCATCCATGTGTGAGTAATTCCCCCGCTGTAGGCCGAAGGGGATGGTAGGGATTGGATGATATTGGTCATGTAATAGTGTAAGATTGTTAGGGCATAGTGCCTAGTGTCCGTAATTGGTACTTTGATGATATTGTTGCAACTTGTTATGCTTAATGCTTGTCACTAGGGCCCGAGTGCCATGATCTCAGATCTGAACATGTTATTATTTCATCATGATATTCATTGTTTATGGTCTTACCTGCAAGTTGTATACACATGTCGTTGTCCGGAACCAATGGCCCCGAAGTGACAGAAATCGGGACAACCGGAGGTGATGGTAGTGATGTGAGGATCACATGTGTTCACGGAGTGTTAATGCTTTGCTCCGGTACTCTATTAAAAGGAGTACCTTAATATCCAGTAGATTCTCTTGAGGCCCGGCTGCCACCGTGCTGGTAGGACAAAAGATGTTGTGCAAGTTTCTCATTGCGAGCACGTACGACTATAATTGGAACACATGCCTATTGATTGCTTTGTACTTAGACACCGTTTTATTATTATCTCGCAAATGCCCCGCTTGATCGTTACATGAGTTTCTCTCATCCATGCAACGCCCGTTATCCGTCCCCGTGCCTACGAGTATTTTAATCTCGTTGTTTACTATAATCACTACTGCTGTCTCTGTTACTTCTGCTGCTCGTTATTTCACTATCGCTACTGCTATAAAGCTGTTACTATCGATAAACTCTTGCGAGCAAGTCCGTTTCCAGTGCAGCTGAATTGACAACTCCGTCGTTAAGGCTTTCAAGTATTCTTTGTCTCCCCTTGTGTCGAATCAATAAATTGGGTTTTACTACCCGCGAAGACTCGCTGCGATCCCCTATACTTGTGGGTCATCAAGACTCGTTTTCACGGCGCCGTTGCCGGGGAGCATAGCTTTATTTGGAAGTTCACTTGGATTGATATTGTTCGCTGCAAATTCTCCATCATGGGTAAAACTCGCGATCCTAAAGTCGCCATATTACCATCCACTACAAGAAAAGGTACAACTCGAGTACCTCTGCTGCTCTTGATTCACCATCTGTGATTGATAAACTTGTTTCACCGCCACATGCTTCACATGCTGGTACTTCAGCTGAATCTGAAAACTCTCATAATATTGATAATGTCTCTGCTGTGCTTGATGATAGTGGTTCATTGGGATCCTTTCTAGATGCTACAATTGCTAGGTCTAGACAAATTGAAAATGCTTGAAACTCCTGATGCT
>NC_061509.1:97743909-97792886 GCF_022539505.1 Lolium rigidum | reverse complement strand
ACTTATAAGAAATAAAATGCATAAGTACATATTCAATACCACAATAGTTTTTAAGCTATTTGTCCCATGAGCTATATATTGTAAAGGTAGAGGATAGAAATTTAAAGGTAGCACTTCAAGCAATTTACTTTGGAATGGCTGAGAAATACCATGTAGTAGGTAGGTATGGTGGACACAAATGGCATAGTGGTTGGCTCAAAGATTTTGGATGCATGAGAAGTACTCCCTCTCGATACAAGGCTTAGGCTAGCAAGGTTGTTTGAATCAAACACAAGCATAAACTAGTACATCAAAACTTACATAAAAGATATATTACAAGCATTATAAGACTATACATTGTCTTCCCTGTTGTTCAAACACCTCAATACTAGAAAATATCTAGACTCTAGAGAAACCAACTCATGCAAACCAAATTTTAACAAGCTCTATGTATTTCTTCACTAATAGGTGCAAAGTATATGATGCAAGAGCTTAAACATGAGCACAACAATTGCCAAGTATCAAATTATTCAAGACATTTTAGAATTACTACATGTAGCATTTCCCAATTCCAACCATATAACAATTTAACGAAGAAGAAACTTCGCCATGAATACTATGAGTAAAGCCTAAGGACATATTTGTCCATATGCAACAGCGGAGTGTGTCTCTCTCCCATACAGTGAATGCTAGGATCCATTTTATTCAAACAAAAACAAACCGACGCTCCAAGCAAAGTACATAAGATGTGGCCGAATAAAAATATAGTTTCAGGGGAGGAACCTGATAATGTTGTCGATGAAGAAGGGGATGCCTTGGGCATCCCCAAGCTTAGACGCTTGAGTCTTCTTAGAATATGCAGGGTGAACCACCGGGGCATCCCCAAGCTTAGAGCTTTCACTCTCCTTGATCATATTGCATCATACTCCTCTCTTGATCCTTGAAAACTTCCTCCACACCAAACTCGAAACAACTCATTAGAGGGTTAGTGGACAATAAAAATTAACATGTTCAGAGGTGACACAATCATTCTTAACACTTATGGACATTGCATAAAGCTACTGGACATTAATGGATCAAAGAAATTCATCCAACATAGCAAAAGAGGCAATGCGAAATAAAAGGCAGAATCTGTCAAAACAGAACAGTCCGTAAAGATGGATTTTATTGAGGCACCAGACTTGCTCAAATGAAAATGCCCAAATTGAATGAAAGTTGCGTACATATCTGAGGATCACGCACGTAAATTGGCTTAATTTTCTGAGCTACCTACAGGGAGGCAGGTCGAAATTCGTGACAGCAAGAAATCTGTTTCTGCGCAGTAATCCAAATCTAATATGAACCTTACTATCAAAGACTTTACTTGGCACAACAATGCAATAAAATAAGATAAGGAGAGGTTGCTACAGTAGTAACAACTTCCAAGACACAAATATAAAATAGAAGTACTGTAGCAAAATAAACACATGGGTTATCTCCCAAGAAGTTCTTTCTTTATAGCCATTAAGATGGGCTCAGCAGTTTTAATGATGCACTCGCAAGAAATAGTAGTTGAAGCAAAAGAGAGCATCAAGAGGCAAATTCAAAACAAATTTAAGTCTAACATGCTTCCTATGCATAGGAGTTTTGTAAATAAACAAGTTCATGAAGAGCAAAGTAACAAGCATAGGAAGATAGAACAAGTGTAGCTTCAAAAATTTCAGCATATAGAGAGGCATTTTAGTAACATGAAAATTTCTACAACCATATTTTCCTCTCTCATAATAATATCCAGTAGCATCATGAGCAAACTCAACAATATAACTATCACATAAAGCATTCTTATCATGAGTCTCATGCATAAAATTATTACTACTCCCAACATAAGCATAGTTATTCTTATTAATTGTAGTAGGAGAAAATTCAACAAAGTTGCTATCATTATTATTCTCATCATCAAATATAGGAGGCATATTGTAATCATAATCAAATTTATCCTCCATAACAGGCGGTACTAAAAGACTACTATCATTATAATCATCATAAATAGGAGGCAAAGTATCATCAAAGTAAATTTTCTCCTCAATGCTTGGGGGACTAAAAAGATCATGCTCATCAAAACCAGGTTCCCTAAGCTTAGAATTTTCCATATCATTAGCAACAATGGTATTCAAAGTATTCATGCTAATATGTTCCATGGGTTTTTTAATTTTCGCATCAAACCATCCATGTCTTAAATCAGGAAATAGAATAAGAAGCTCATTGTTGTCCATTATGCCAAACTAGTGTAAACAAGAAACAAAAAGATGCAATTGCAGGATCTAAAGGAAATAGCTTCGAGCACACACACAATGGCGCCGAAAAGGTACTTTACCCGGGACCGGAGTATGAGTGCCTTTTACCTTTCCTCCCGGCAACGGCGCCGTGAAAATAGCTTGATGTCTACGGGTGCTTCTATTCTTGTAGACATTGTTGGGCCTCCAAGAGCAGAGGTTTGTAGAACAGCAGCAAGTTTCCCTTAAGTGGATCACCCAAGGTTTATCGAACTCAGGGAGGAAGAGGTCAAAGATATCCCTCTCATGCAACCCTGCAACCACAAAGCAAGAAGTCTCTTGTGTCCCCAACACACCTAATAGGTGCACTAGTTCGGCGAAGAGATAGTGAAATACGAGTGGTATAAATAAGTATGAGTAGTGGCAACGGCACCGGAAAAGTGCTTTGCCCAGGACAGGTAAACAAGCGAGTAGTAACGCAGCGAGTAGTAACACGGTAAAGACAGTAAACAAGCAGCGATAGCGTATTTAGGAACAAGGCCTAGGGATTAGACTTTCACTAGTGGACACTCTCAACTTTGATCACATAACAGAATAGATAAATGCATACTCTACACTCTCTTGTTGGATGATGAACACCATTGCGTAGGATTACACGAACCCTCAATGCCGGAGTTAACAAGCTCCACAATTCAATGTTCATATTTAAATAACCTTAGAGTGTAAGATAGATCAACACAATTACACCGAGAACTAACATAGCATGCACCCTGTCACCATCACACTATGAAGGAGGCATAGATCACATCAATACTATCATAGCAATAGTTAACTTCATAATCTACAAGAGATTACAATCATAGCCTACGCCAAGTACTAACACGGATGCACACACTGTCACCATTACACCGTGCAGGAGGAATAGTGTACTTTAATAACATCACTAGAGTAACACATAGAATAGTAGTGCTACAAAACTCATATGAATCTCAATCATGTAAAGCAGCTCATGAGATTATTGTATTGAAGTACATGGGAGAGAGATTAACCACATAGCTACAGCAGAGCCCTCAGCCTCGGGGGTGAATTACTCCCTCCTCATCATGGAGGCAGCGATGGCGGTGAAGATGGCGGTGGAGACGGCGGTGGAGATGGCTCCGGGGGCAATTCCCCGTCCCGGCAGGGTGCCGGAACAGAGAGTTATGTCCCCCGAATTGGAGTTTCGCGACGGTGGCGGCGCCCCTGGAGTCTTTCTGGAGTTTCGTCAAGAGGTATCGCGTTTTTAGGTCGAGACGGCTTTAATAGGCGAAGAGGCGGAGTCGGAGAGGCCACGGGGGCTCCTCACACCAGGCCGGCGCGGCTAGGGTGGAGCCCGCGCGGCCCACATGTGTGGGGCCCCCAGGGCACCCCTCTGGTCCCCCTTTGACTTTCTGGAAGGTTCCGGGAAAAATAGGATGTTGGGTCTTCGTTTCGTCGAATTCCGAGAATATTGCCCGAACAGCCTTTCCGGAACCAAAAACAGACGAAAACAAAGAATCGGCCTTTCGGCATCTCGTCAATAGGTTAGTTCCGGAAAACGCATAATAATGACATAAAGTGTGAACAAAACATGTCGGTATTGTCATAAAACAAGCATGGAACATCAGAAATTATAGATACGTTGGAGACGTATCAGCTGCGTGTGATCCGTGACTGCGTCGACAGCGTTGAGTTCTTCCTTGGCTCCAAACTTCGAGGCGATTTTCTGGAAATCTCTGTCGCAGTTGTCTGAACGGGTAAAGCTTCCATGAACGGTTATTGGTGTCCCATTGTTGCCAGGCATCTTCAGTTTTAGGTACGCATAATGAGGTACGGCCATAAATTTGGCAAACGCGGGTCTGCCGAGGATGGCGTGGTACTAAGACTCCCAGTCAACTACTTCAAACTCGATTTTTTCCTTCCTGAAGTTGCCAGGCGTGCCGAAAACCATGTCCAGTGATGTTTTACCGAATGAATAAGCGGGTCGAGTCGGTATAATGCCATGGAATCATGTGTCGGACTCTCTTAGCATGTCGACTGTTAAACCCATTGCTTTCATCGTGTTGGCGAATAACAGGTTCAAACCACTTCCTCCATCCATGAGCACTTTGCTCATATTGTACCCTCCGATCTGCACCTCAAGGACAAGGGATGCGTGTCCTGGCCTAGGAACGGCCTTCGGGTGATCTGCCCTGCTGAAGGAGATGCTCTGATCTGACCAGTCGATGAATTCGGGCGTATCAACCATAGCGACTTCCGCATACTTCACTTCTCGTGAGAATTTTTTGATTTCTCTCTTTGAAAATCTGGTTTTATGGATCATGTTGACCTGCCCACATGGTTCCGGGAACACCTCGGTTGGTACACACTTGTCTCCTCCTGCCGGCACGTATGGCTCCGGTATGTATGGTTCTGGCGGATAACTGTAGGGTCCTGCCCTTCTCTCCATGTTGCGAACTCTTGACATGGCCTCGGCTCTGAGGTCGTCGCAGAACTGACGAATCTCCAGAAAATGTCGGCAGTTCCTTAACAAGTGGCTGGATTTCTCTCGACCATCCTTCGGGTCGATGTAGGAGTGAAGATAACACGGTGCTTCGAGCTGCTCCGTAGCCGATAGGTACGGTGAACGAGTGCGGCCCTTGATCGATTGCGTGTCCTGGCATCCTCGTTCGAGCTGATAAGGGTGAGCTGCTATTCGTTCTTCCTCTTCGCGGCGTGAGTCCTTTCGTCTTTTCCTTCTTCGGCTGCCTTCTTGCATGTTCCTGGATGGGACTTCCAAGGTTGTTGCCGGAGTGATACCTTCCGAAACTGAGGTCCTTGGGCTAGATGCGCTTGACCTAGGGAGGCGAAGGAAACCCCCGGAGTCGACGATGAAGTGGACACCACCGAAGGTAGTGTTCATGCCGCCGTACGACTCTGCAGGGCTCGGGTGCGGCGCTTCGGAGTGTGGCACGAACTCGAAGGACCCGCAGCGGATTAAATCTCTTGGATCTGATGGCGTTGACGACTCAAGTAGGAAAGCCGCATATGTGACTGGTACTGCCGATGACCGATCTTGTGCCGACAGGCTTCCCACAGACGGCGCCAATTGTCGAGGGTACTCCTCGGCAATGCCCTCCGATTGGGGCTTAGGGTTGATGGAATCTTGTAAGCTGATACGAGACATCGATTCACAGACAAGCGGGGAGAGCGATTTACCTAGGTTCAGGGCCCTCGATGAGGTAAAACCCTTACGTCATGCCTGTCTGATCTTGATTATGAGAATTATGGGTTACAATGGGGCGGTGCCGAAGGGTTCGGCTGAGATCTCGTCGAGAGGCTAAGCGCTGCGGCGACCTAGCTCTAGACTTTTGGTGGCTATGATTGCTAAAATTGATCGTGTCCCTCGGCAGCCCCTCTCCTGGCCTTTATATAGGTGGCCAGGTCTCAAGAGGTCCAACCGAGTACGACTAGGTTTACAATAGTTCTAGCTCTAAACTTTCCTTGTTCGGCTCCTTCCTTGTCTTGCCCGCCAAGGAATCTGCTGCTGCGACATCCAAGTGGCCCTTCTTGCCATCGAATACCTTCATGGGCCTCCAGTTAGATCGTATAGGGTAGGGCAATGTCGGTTACCCGAAGGGTAATGCCCACGTCAGATATCCCTGCTGAGGCTCTGGACGAGGTCCCGAATAATTCTCCGTCAAACACTCTGTCAATGACGCTTGCCTCTCATCAGCTTGTTCAAGACCTTCTTCAGAAGGGCAAGGGAGCCATGGCGCGGATCCATTCAATGATTCTCCCCAAGATTAGTCAAGATAAAACTTTGGGGAAGCTGTTCGACGCTTTTGCCGTCAACACCAAGGAGGTTATCGAGGTATTCAAACGTACTTCGCGTACCTATGGTGCCCTCCTAGCCTTCCAACTTATGATGGGTCATGGCTTCAAAGCTAATATTGAAGAAATATCCAAGGAGCTTCCGAGGGGACCTGATGGAAAATTCGTCGATCTGAGCACCTTTAAAACTTCGGCTCTTACATGCGCTCGCCAGCTCCTTGAGTTAGTCGAGGCAAAGAAATCTTCGGCAGGTCCCAGTTTATCAAATCAGACCCAAGCCCCCTGAGCCATGTAACTTTGTCGGACCAAAACGATGTCTTGTCATAAAACTTTTCGTGGTTGTAATAAAACTTCGTGCTGGCGATGTTGCTGGCATATCTTTGCTATAATATTTGTATTCCTTCGCTCCCGATGGGAGTAATTTCCAATGTTGACTCCATGTAATCCATCGCGCCTTTGAACGACATTTTGCAGGTTTATCATGTGCCTTCTTATGTCGATGACTCCTCGGGTGCTGTTCCTGAAAGGGATCGACTCCAACGCATGAAGGACCGGATCGCGCGAGTGGAGAAAGATATGCGCAGCACTTATGCCTTAGCTGCCATTATCAATAAGAAAAATGAGATCGCTGCAGATGCTGAGCGCTACGCGCTTACTGAATTGTTCAAGGCTACCGAAAGTTTGAATTGTAAGTGCCCTAGCTCTCGTGCACTTTGCTGTTTCATGAAGAGCACTTTCTCATCTTCTGCTGGTTCCTTTGGCAGTCGTGGCTCTGAACAAGGCTGAGGAAAACAAGCGTGTACACGAGCGTGTAAACGCGCTGACCCAGTTATCATTAGCCAACGAAGTTTTCTGGCGGGAACAGTCGAAAGCTTCGACTGTCGCGAAGTTCCAAGACCGGGTCCAACAGGTGCATCGGTTCTTCGACAAGTGTTACGAGGGGCTGAGAGTAATATGGAAGATGATGTTTCCCTTGAACACAGTCCCTCCCACACTGTTGACTTTGATGTCAGAATTCAGCAATGCCAAGAAGATCCAAGACTTGGTGCGGGCTCAAGTTTTTGCGGGAACTAGATTTACGCTTGCCCTCATCCTTGCGTGTTATCCTTCTGCAAACTTGCTGTCTATTGCCAACGCAGTGGGTGATTTGGAGCCTCTGTACCCGAAGGTGATGCTGCCTTCCAATATAATTGTCGACAGGCTAGAAAAGGACTCGAAGGCACCTGAAGAAAAGGACACTTCACAAGGGTAGTTCAGGGTAATGCTCCTACTGTAAAGAGAAGACTTTGGTTCGAATATTTTGGGGTGTTTGTTTTTTCTTGTTGTTTAAACTATTTTTATTGGTACGTGCATGTATATGCATTTTTACCATTTTAATGTCGTTTGGCAGATGTTGAAGGAGCAAATCTTAATTGCTCGTTTAAGCGTATGTGTATTCGTTGGTCAGCAAATTGTTTGAGTGATCAGCTCGTGTTGCGGGTCTTGCTAGACCCGTTGTATGCGCAACTTTGCTTTCAACCAATACATGTCTTGACAGCAGCTCCCGAATATATCGGAGCACTAATTCTGCCGATGACTCCGTCGTTCCTCGATGCTTCCATAAGTGAAGTATCAAACGTGAGTCGTTTTATATACATGTTTCCAGACTCTTGCTATTTACGGCACTCTTAGAGGCATCTATAGCAGAGGTCGATGTCCTTGTTGGTTTTGCATCCTTTAGCACTCGTAGTTTCAGAGGCTTTTTCGGAACGCAACTTTTTGCCGCGTAGTTCATCGCACCAACCCTCGCCGAGGGCCATAGGCAAGGTTTATGATGATGTGGTTCGGGTGCTCCGAATTACTGCAATGCTTTTCAAGGAATCAAAACTTAAGTTCTCATTAATAAAGTACGTACGGGACTAAGGGGCGAAAAAAGGGAAAGGCCCTGTTGAAAAGAAAGGAAAAAACTAAATACTATCCATCCGCTTAAGCAAGGAAAGGGTTCTTCTTATCTTCCGGCTGTCCACCGCGTCAGCGATTTTGGGAGCGTTGTTGAGTTCGTCAGGAGTCTTGGCGGTGATTGCCGATGTCTTGCTTTCTCCTATGACTGCTCCACCATCAACTGCCGAAGCTTTTACTGTCGAAACTTCTAGGGCAAGATCGGCTGGCTTTTTCTTCGTCTTTCCGCCGCGTTCATCTTCCTTATTATCGTGTGCTGATGAATTGGAAGGGAGATCGTTGATTTCCTGCTTTACCCCAAACTTCGCAGCGATCCTCTGAAAGTCGCGATCACAATTGTCTGAGCGTGAGAAACTTCCATAGACTGTGATGTTTGTCCCGTTGTTCCCAGGCACTTTCAGCTTGAGGTATGCGTAATGCGGCACAGCCATGAACTTGGCATAAGCTGGTCTTCCGAGTATAGCGTGGTACTGTGATTCCCAGTTCACGACCTCAAACTCGATATTTTCCTTCCTGAAGTTGTCGGGTTCGCCAAAGACGACGTTCAGGTAAACTTTGCCAAGAGAGTACGCTGGTGAAGTGGGGAGAATCCCATGAAAACAGGTGTCAGTCTCTTCTAGCATCCTCATGGTGATCCCCATACTTTTGATTGTGTCGACGAATATCAGGTTTAGTCCGCTTCCACCATCCATGAAGACTTTGCTCATCTTGAACCCCCTGATTTGCGCCTCGACTACTAAGGCAGCGTGTCCTGGTTTCGGTATGGTCATCGGGTGATCCGCTCGGCTGAACGTGATGCTCTGAGATGACCACTCGACATACTCAGGGATGTTCGCCATGATACTTTCTACCAGATTAATTTCTCTGGTGAGCTTCTTCATTTCCCTTCTCGAAACACCTGCCCGATGGATCATGCTCATCTGCCCACGTGGTGGTGGGAATGACTCGTTGTGGTTGTGAGACTGCGCCTGCTGGACCTGGTGCTGAGGTGGAGGTGGTGGTGGTGTTGGCTGTTGCTGCTGCTGGATGAGCTTCTGCATTTCGATGAACTGTCGACAATCTCTAAGGAGGTGACTTGACTTCGTCTTGTTGTCTTTGGAGTCGACGTACGAGTGCAGGGAGCGTTTATTTGCTCAGCAAAAGGTAGCTCGGGAGTCCTCTGTGGCCGTGGTTTGTAGCTGCCGCGATTTCCAGAATTGCTCCTATTGCCGTCATGTCGATCGTCTCGCCTGTCGTCATACCGATCGTCTCGCCGATCAGAGTATCCTGCAGCTACCATGTTACTGTCGTCGTAACTGCGGTCCTTTCTTTTCTTACGGCGATCCCTTCGTCCAACTGAATCGTGCTTCGGCTGATCGTCGTCTTCATCGTCACTGCGCTATCGAGGCTTTCGTACGTTGTCTTCGCCATCAGCCCAACTGTTGGTGATTTCCATTAACTTGGTTATGGTTTTTGGCTTCTTGCGCCCGAGCTCCTCTATATAGGTTCACTTCGGATGCCATCGCTGAAAGCATCGATTGCTCTATCCACAGAGACATCTTCGGCAGCGTTTAGGAGCTTGGTGAATCTCCCGATGTAGGCGCGCATCGACTCCTTCTGCTTCTGCTGGCAGTGTCGTAATTCCTCGATCCCGACGGGTCTTTTGTATGTTGCTTGGAAATTGGCAACGAAAGCGTTCACTAGGTCGTCCCATGACTTAATGGAACCTTTCAGCAGGCCTCTCAGCCAAACTCGTGTCGAATCCTTCAGGTAAAGCTGTAAGCACTGCATTGCTGCTATCTGATTCCCCTTGTGCAAGATTACAGTCTGTAAGTAATCGTCTATCCAGGACCTCGGCTCGTGTTGTCCATCGTATTTGGCAGCGTCGGTAGGGGTAGGTTTGAACTTTTTAGGCGGCATCGCCTCACGGATCTTGTAGCTTAAACAATCGGCTCCCCTTAGCTCACCGTCATTCTCCTGGCTTTCATCTGAGGTGTCGCTGTCGTATTCCTCCCTAGCGGCGCGTCGTCGCCTCGCTTTATCGATTCTGCTCTGGGTGATTTCGTCTCGAGCATCCCTCGGGCGATACTTTGAGCCACTGGTCTGTAATGTGGTTTTTTCCTTCCGTGGGACCAGGTTGTCTCCCAATATTGCGAGACTTTCTAAGGCGCCCCGGTGATCTTGAGCCATAGAACCTTCGGGTCGCTGCTTGATGAGGTACGCTGCGAGGTTGGCAGTTGCTCCCGCGATGGTTTTTGGCCGTGGCATGCCCGCGGTATCCGTGGTCATGAAGGACTTAATGAGATTCGACGTGATTTCTTTGGCATCATCTTCCGAAAGCCTGGATAGCCTTGATCGGTGCTTGCCTACGCCTTGACTGCTTCGGGAGGCGCTTCCTCGCGAACCTCTCCGCCGCTCGCTAGATTGTTCTGCAGCGGATAGGCGTCTCTCGATGGTGGCTTGCTCTTTTGATAAGTGCTCCCGATTCTTTTCCAATATGGCGCGATAGGCGTTGAGGGTTCCGATCGAGGTTCCTGCGGGGAGCGATGTGTTGTTAAGCACGGCCGCCCTGGCTGCTGCCCACTCTTCCTCTGCGATGGTGTAATCGCTGTTGTTGTTGCTGGCGCTGTTTTCAAAACTTATCCGTCTGCTGGATCGGGGAGTATGGTCTCCATCTCCCCTGTTTCTTGTGTTATTGGCGGCATAGACTTGATGGCGCGCCGCTTTCCATGTGGCCTTCTTGGCGATGTTGTCGACGTTGTCCTCTCCCAACGAATACTGGGCGTTACAGATGAATGGTGTGTCGCTCCATCCCAACCCGTGCCTAGTGTCGCCGTTTAAACAGTAGTATGAGGTCATCTCTGACGGCATGGGGTTATCAGATCCGACCGACATTGAAGACGTCGACCGAGGAGTCGATGGCAGGGAGGAGTTTGTCGAGTCCGTCAAGCCAGCCGAAAGATCGACTGACGACGACAGGCTTGGATCCGTAGCCAATGGTGGTGATTTTCTTGCTGATTTGGGAGCGCACGACTCCAGCAGTCGGAGGACTCCTTCTGCATTGACATTGCAGTGGACGCTGCCAAACGTTATCTCCATGTTCACTTGCAGATCCGAAAAAGTAGAGCGAGATGAGTCGCTATGCAGGGTGAACTCGTAGGAGCCGAATCTAATCGGGCTTCCCAAGATTGGTGATGATGATGATGATGGCGTCGATGAAGCTGTCGACGACATGACTGGATCTGCCGATGACGGATCTTGTGCCGACAGGGTTCCCACAGACGGCGCCAATTGACGAGGGTGCTCCTCGACAATGCCCTTCGATTGGGGATTAGGGTTGACGGAATCCTGTAGGCTGACACGAGACATCGGTTCACAGACAAGCGGGGAGAGCAATTTACCCAGGTTCGGGGCCCTCGGTGAGGTAAAACCCTTACGTCCTGCCTGTCTGATCTTGATTATGAAAATATTGGGTTACAATGGGTTGCCGAAGGGTTCGGCTATGATCTCGTCGAGAGGATAAGTGCTGCGGCGACCTAGCTCCAGACTTCTGGTGGCTAAAGTTGCTATGATTGATTGTGTCCCTCGGCAGCCCCTCTCCCGGCCTTTATATAGGAGGCCAGGTCTCAAGAGATCTGTCCGGGTACGTCTAGGTTTACAAAAGACCTAGCTCTAAACTTTCCTTGTTCGGCTCCTCTTCGTCTTGTTCTTCAAGGAATCCTCTTCGGCACCGTCCTAGTGGCCCACCTTGCCATCGGGTGTCTTCGTGGGCCTCCTATTGGGCCGTACAGGATAGGGCAACGTCAGTTACCCGAAGGGTAATGCCCACGTCACGACTGGAGATGCTCTAAGTGACCACCCTCAAGGGTCTCTTAGTGGATCAAGTATTTCCCTTTTGATGGGAAGGCTTGAGGAGAATACGGTGCGCCATTGTGGCATCTAGAGTGCATTGTGCTTCCACACCACTCCAACGGAGAGTAGCATCCGCAAGGTTGTGAACTTCGAGATACATCGTGTCATCTTTGTGTGCCTCGGTTACTCGTCAACCCGATCTTATGCACTTTACTTTGTGATAGCCTTCGTGTTTGATGGTCTATATCTTGCTATCGCCTTGTTGCTTATCTTGCTTAGCATAGGTTGTTGATGCACATAGACAAACCCTAATTTATAGATTTTCGTTGGTTTTATTCCACACTTGATCAAACCTAGAAGTCTTTAAAGCCCCTATTAACTCCTTTAGGTGGTATCCTTGGTCTTTCAGAGGCTAATGAAGCAGCTCATTAGCTTGCTAAGAATGCATATATTTCCGGTATCTCTTGTAATTGGATCTATTAGCCCTTAGATTTATTCTTAGCAAGTTGGTAAATGATGTAACTTTGTTATCTCCCTAAAAAAAGGTCTTGGACGTCATCAGTGTTTTTTCATACTTTGACACCCCAATTTGCAAATTCAACAGTTTGCTTGAAGAAAACGAGGGAAAATTATATACTTCCTCTGATTCATATTACTTAATGCTAATATAAATGTATCTAGACACATTTTAGTTGTAGATACATTAATTTTATTTTAGCATCAAGCAATTTGGATCGAAAATCGGATGGAGTAATAGAAACCAGTTAGTTTAGCAAAAACATAGGGAGATTTTAGAAGATCTGCCCGGGAGTGCATTGGCTCCATTTTGGAGGGTTACAAACGGGAAGCAGCCAGGAATCTTCTTTACTATTAAACGCCAATCGGTGGTGTCCGTACGTTTTAAAACCTTTCGTACGTAAAAAAAAAAACCATCCGTTCTTTCTTTGATCGATACAAAACCGGTGATATCTTGGCCCCTACTTGTCGATGTTACCTAACGAAAAACCAGCAGCAGTACGGATTAGCGCTAGAAAACCAGGAAAACCAAAAAGGGAACGATTGTAGAAGTCCCGCTTGCAAATTGGCTTTTCATGTTGGCGAGGTGGTACTAAAAGAATCTGTTGCAGGACAAAACAAATTCTCAATGGGCCGACGTTGTATAAAAACGATGCACAAATTCTGACGAGTCGTGACAAGGCCCGAAGTCGTTCTTTCCTATAATATGTTGGCAGAACGTTTATCTCGACCTAACCGAGTCGTTCTCTTCTGTCCCTTCTGAGTTTTTAAGTACTAGAGCGATGGACTTTACCCTACATCCGATCGATCCAAGCGTAAGTTCGAAATCGAGAGTTCCAACATGCCAGGCAGCAAACTAACAACTAGATGCGATGTCAACCAGAAAACACAGTGGCGACCACGGACGACGGAAACGAAATCGACGGGATGATCAGACGAGGCCGAGGGCAAGAAGAGCGCTCCGACGGCTGTGTCGACTGTCGAGGACAATCCACCACATGATCGAGGTTGATTGCATCGACAACACCAAGCTCCGCCCTTCCGATCCTGTACAACTCGCACAATTGGAGGAGAATACGCAGAATCCGCTGATTTTGACGCTGCTAATGGTTTCGCGCCGCTGGCGCCATGGGACTCCAGAAAGAAAGCGTCGAGGATTTGATTCCACAAGCTACGACAGCCTATCTGTCTGACATACCCATGGCGAAAACCAATGCACCGCACCCTCGCCAGATAGCAGCACTACAAGGTCTGCTGGTAAATGCTTGGTGTGGCCGGTGCTCGCCTATTCCGCGATCCATCATGGAGCTCGCCTGGTCACGCGTCACACGGCACGCATGCGCTAGCCGAGCAGCCAACACGGACCACATACCAGGCCGCAGGCAGCTACATGTGCTCCGGTAGCTACCCCGCGCCGCTGCGCCGCAAAACTTCTCTCCCGCACCAGCTGCCGTGCATCGAATCGATGGAGGCGCGCTAAAACTTGCATGCCATCATCGACCTTATTTCCCGAATCAATCAGCCGTCATCGCTGGAAGCTGGAGCAAGCGCCAAGCACAGGAGGTGGGAGAAAGAAGGCGGCTGATTTCTCTCGCGCTCTCTCCCTTGGTCCTAGCTGATTCGTCTCTCTTTGATTTGTTTTTTCTTTTAACTGCGGCATTAGTACAGGACAGTAAAATGTTGTATACTGCGCATAACAGGACATTGGAAGAGGGGGATTTGATCTTCTTCCATTTTCTATTAGCCCTGTAGACATCATTTTATGTGCGTAAAAGCTATAAATATTCATGCTGATATGTAGCGATACTAATAATTGCTTATAGTAATCTTCAGGAGGTTGGTTTTCTAATCAATCGTAAGGTCGTACATTAAATATCTACGCAAGTAAAGATTGGTTAGTTTGATTTATTGCAGGCAAAAAATGCATTGTTCACATGGTTACGTTAGAGACTGTTCAAAATTCAGTGACGCAAGAAATAAATGTTCAAAATCCAGAGCAATTTCTCTTATCATATTAGTACATAACATTTACACCGTTCTCCTGTTCCACGCAGCAACGCGCGGGCACTTAGCTAGTTAAGGATAGCATGAGAAAGCCCCGCCAACCAAAAAAAGGCCACGAGTAAGCACACCCGAAACACGCCGGGCACGATGAGGGCTCTCTACATGGCCGTCGGCCGTGGCGCCGTCGCCTGCGCCACCCCGGCCGCCGCTGTCCCCCGGAGATCGCTGCTCCTCTCCACCGCTGCCGCAGGTGCAGGTAAACTGACCGATGTCCCTTCCTCCGCGCCAACCGAGAACAGCCAGACAAAGAACGAGCATAGCTCCTGCATTGCATCCGGTTGATTCCATATCTTGCTTCTCGGGACAGCGCTGCAGTCGGAGCCGATCAGGCTTAGCGGCAGGAGCACGAGCGGCACGGCGAAGCTCCGGGCATCGGCGGACGCCGCGCAGGCTGCGGCCACCTCGTTCGTCAGCAAAGAGGAGGCGTTCGCGTGGGCGAAGAAGGACAACAGGAGGCTCCTCCACGTCGTCTACCGCGTCGGCGACATCGACAGAACGATCAAGTCGGTACCATCTTCTTCTGCAACACCGCCACGGCGGCACTGTATTTTCTTAGCATACTCTGATGGGGCCTGGCTGATGCAGGTTCTACACGGAATGTCTGGGCATGAAGCTGCTGAGGAAGCGCGACATACCCGAAGAGAAATACACCAACGCTTTCCTCGGATACGGCCCCGAGGAAGCTCAGTTCGTCGTCGAGCTCACCTACAGTTACTCACATTACATATATTAATTATAAGGAGCACATTTTTTCTTCAGAATGTAGCCCTTTGCTTATGGACAAATCATCTGCAGACTACGGGGTCGACAAGTACGATATTGGAGCAGGGTTTGGTCATTTTGGCATCGCCACTGATGATGTAGGACTCCGGCCAGTTCATAGGCATCTGCCGTCATCCATTTCACACAAGTATGATGATGTTTACACGAATATGCCTTTAACTTTGATGGTTGATCGCTGTAGGTGTCAAAGACGGTTGAACTCATAAGGGCAAAGGGAGGCAAGGTGACGAGGGAGCCAGGCCCAGTCAAGGGAGGCAAGACCGTCATCGCGTTCGTCGAGGACCCCGACGGCTACAAGTTTGAGATCCTCGAGAGGCCAGGGACACCAGAGCCGTTGTGCCAGGTGATGCTCCGGGTCGGCGATCTCGATCGAGCCATAAGCTTCTACGAGAAGGTAGGCAGCTCAGCTCATGACACTTACTCGGCTTCTTCTTCTGTCTCGGTCGGTTGCATCATCTCAGTGGCTCCTCTTGTCGCCGAATTGTAGGCTTGTGGCATGGAGCTGCTACGGAAGCGAGACAACCCTGAATACAAGGTGAACAATCTTTGGGTGCATCATCTAATTAACAGATTCTTGTACAACGGCATACATTAAGCTGGACAAGCTCTTGTGCAGTACACGGTAGCGATGATGGGGTACGGACCGGAAGACAAGAATGCGGTTCTGGAGCTGACCTACAACTACGGCGTCACCGAATATGACAAGGGCAACGCGTACGGTCAAGTACGTGACTCCTTTGCTTTTCAAATTCAGTAAAACCCAAGAGCCCGAATAGATGTCAAGAGCTGCCGCTATCCCTTTTGTAGATCGCCATTGGCACCGACGATGTCTACAAGACGGCTGAGGTGGTGAAGCTGTCGGGAGGGCAGGTGGTTCGGGAGGCCGGCCCCTTGCCGGGGATCAACACCAAGATCACAGCTATCCTGGACCCTGATGGGTGGAAATCGGTATCGCCCCTTATTCTCATCTTCAGATGTTCTGTTTCTTTCAAATTGCTTGCTGAGCATCCAGACTTGATCCATTTTGTTATGCAGGTGTTTGTCGACAATATAGACTTTGCCAAAGAACTGGAGTAGCCACGGGCAACAAGGGTTGATTATCAAGTTCTGTGTGACCATTGACTTCTCCTTTTTACCACCTCTGTAAACATGAGCACATCCACTTTGCAAAGAATTTTGTACTATCTAAATAATAACAGATGGATGTCATCAAGAACCAACTACAGTTATAAAGTTGGCAGTTCCCATGGACAAGTTCAAAACCCAATTGGTACAATTTCATAAGTTTGAAAAGTCTGCTGAAATGCATGCCTTTCGAAGCAGCAACATTTCATCTAGTTAAATGAATTTTCCCCGGATGAAACGACAGCTTATTATGCATCTAAAACGGGGAGGTTCTGGATGCAAAAGTTAAAAGTTGTTCATATCAACTGGACTGGAAGCAGAGGTAACGCATGTACAGCACAGCTACTAGTAAAGAAACCAACAGGGTCAATGATAACAATGTGCAGTGCGCCACCTGTCCTCATTTCCTCGCCTCAAGAGTAACATTCCGATGGTCCTATAACCACACGCAAATCTGCAGATAAATACAGCAAACATATGGCCTCTTTCTTCGTAATGGTATGAGCAGACATACAGACAAAGCCTGACTTCATTTTTACCTATATGACTGAAAACATGAAGATTCTATAAAAATTACTCCATGAGAAACTAGTGAAACACAAATTCTTGGCAGTACCCAGCAGGGCTCAAAATAGTACATATCATTTTAGCTCGGCTGAAAATATTACAGAAACCGGCAAGGCTTTCTGTGATCTCCTTTATCTTCATCTGCACCAGGTTAAGACAATGGAGGAGGATCTTTATCACCAGTTCTCACATGAACACAAAACCATTTGTATCAAAATCAGGCAAATTGACAGAACCAGTCACAATAATCATCCAAACACGCCCAGGATAACAAAACAATCACATCTTCCCAACTCACTCTTCATAATCCTTGTTGGGATCTGACACAAACATATTTGATGCTAAAGCCCATCTAAGTTGAATAAGACGCTGTGCTTTCTGCTTGCAGATTGAGAGCATCTGGTGAGAAAAATATTTGGTGAGAAATCCAACCCCAGTAACTTATACCATGATGATATGTCAAATAACAACTCAAGTGGACTTACAAGTTAAAGTAATTATAAGTTTCATCATCGCACTGACGCTGATCCCTAATTAAAGCTACAGGTATTCCAGTGAGTCACCAAGCTCTCTTTCAAAGAATACAGCACCAGTATTGTTACTGGCAAAGAACCCTGAATCAATGAGCCCAGATGAGGTCTCACATTGTAATGTCATATAGAACACTAAATAGGTTACTGCCATTCCTACGTTAGCTTCCAAGTATTATCCACATACTACTAATATGAAAAGGCGAATTCTTCACCACTGAATGATAACTGATGCTGATTTCATCTCAGCTTATCAACCATGTTTTCAGGTAGCAATCACCTCATGCAATACAGAGGATACCTTAAAAACCTGACAGGTTACACGTTGGCTCCAAATTTTCGGCTGAAACATATTCACTGAGCTGTAATACACAAGGAAAAAAAACATGAGTGAGCCTAGTGTCATCACCAAATCAGTATACATCAACTTTGAGAATATGATACAGCTAGAGCAAATAAATAAACAAACAATCAGGTTCCATGAGACTTAGCCATCATGCTTAAAACTGCAGCTAGAGAAAAGGATTATCCTTCAGACAGGAATTCTTTTGATGATAATAGATGCCCTCCCGGTACATGTTTTTGGGTAAAATGCGTTATTTATTAGCCTTTATTATAGAAATCATAAAACAGCTTTGTATTGACCAACTAATTTGCCAAAGGGTTACGACAAAGCAAATATTTTCTCCAGCACATGGTTCCACAGCACAGCAGTCCCAAATGGATCACTCGTTTGCCGTAGAGCCAAGGTTAACCATGGTATAAAATCCTTTGTTTGCAAGACCCAAGCCATAATTACAACCATTGTGTTTAAAAACCACAATCCATAGTGTTTCGACACATGTATTTTCTTTCGCTTGATAATGTTGATGCCACCAGTCCATAAGCACTATGGTAACACAACCAAGAGAAGATGTTTCCGGAGCAGTAGTTACCGCCAACATAATTCAAATTAACTGGTGGTTACGGCAATATTACCGGCCACTGGACTAGTTACAAAAGTTTGGCGACCAGTCTAGCCAGACAGTGAATTCAAGGTCCATTCTAGCACCAGACGCAACTATGCGATGGGCAGCGTGAGTACACGAAACGAATATAAAAGACAACTCTGTGGCTGGTAGAAGTTCAAATCAGCTGGGCTATGATTTCCCAGAAAACAGCACCATTGCTTGATGACTCATTACGAACAAGATGCGACCGACTGCTTCAGGACTATCATGTCTGTCAGGAAGATCACACGAGGCACACCCAGCATTGAGATTTATCTTTGGGAGGAGGGAGCTCCACAGCTTCAGTGCACAGCGCATCGCTCGCATGTTAAAGGCAGCAACAACCGGCAGCTAGGACTTCTCCACCATGCTCGTCGTCAAAGACTCCATCAGTGTTTACCTTGACAAAGCCCGGCTCAGCTCAGGTGGAACCCATCGATCCGGTCTACCATTCACTCGTGAAAAGAATCCATTGCAACAAGTATAAACTTATGTTGCTTGATGGTGGCTTACCAATCAGATCCACAAAATGGCCATGTGGCAATATTGTGAAAGCAGTTCCAGAATTCTGCCATGTTCCATGTCAAACACGAAATCTCAGTCTTTTGCCTGTCTCCAGCTGAAGTTTCGTTTCAGCAAACTCACCATCACAATAAGAAGAAACATGCTTTGAGTCTGCAGTGCTAGTCAACTACCAGGATATCCTGCACTACAACACGCTCGCAGAATGGAAGCTTAGGATGATCTGCTAGACATCCACGGTTTAGCCACCACCAGCAGCCATCTGTGCTTTACCTCCTTAAACCACAGGAAAAGATTGCGACCTCTTCATCAAGTCGGCGGTGCAACAGGCAGATGGTGTCAATGTCAAAGTTTGCGGAGGTTCAGCCGGAGCAGATGGACTGTTTGTGTGCCAAATGCCAGATGAAGTGATAAGAAACAACCTGGGCATGGCCGCTTCCACAACAGTTTCCAGTCAGCCGCTGGTCTGCCCTGTACCTCCACTAGTGCCACCCTCGGAACAACTTGCCACATGAACTTTGCAAGTATTCTTTGACAGAGAAAATTCCTCTTTGGGGTCGAGCAATCAAGTCCTCCTGCCCATCGAAGATAGGGATCCACAGCACCTCTGCATCGCTTTCCCCCATGGTCTGTCACACCAGTGGTTCATCCCAGTTACCTGTCACCGGGCAGATCGGTTCAGTCATAGTTGAGAGGAGATGGCTTCCCTGCAAAGCCTTTGCTAGCTCAGGAGAAGGTGATCACAAAGAATTCCCATTATGCACCCCTAAGAGTGTAGAGATGTAGTAGGAACAGAATTATCCAAAGATAGGGAAGAGGAAGATGGTTAACTCACTAATACTCCCTCGGGTCCGCCAATAAGTGTACGTTTCCTTTTTTGGAAGTCAAATATTTTCAAATTGGACTAAAATTTTACACAAAAATAGCAACATATGTGAGATCAAATTATAATAATTATTATATTATTGAACTACATATCAAGATCAATCTAGCGATATTAATTTAGTGTCATAAATGCTGCTACTTTTTCTAGGAAGTTGGTCAAAGTTAATAAAGTTTGACTTAAGACATGTCCAAACATACACTCATTTGAGGACAGAGGGAGTAAGCCTGATCTCATAACCACGTTGGTTTAGTTGATTGATAATAAGCACTTTGTCTTTATTAGTTTATTTCATTATGGATTAAAGATTTTGTCCTCAACTTTGTTAAACCGCAATCTAGTTATTGAACTTCAACTTATTTATCTAATCTCTTGATCTTCGGATGCTTTAACTGCAGTGTGGACAGGACACTAACAGGTGATTATAAAAATCAATATAACCCAACCTGCAAGCAGTGACAGACTACTAGAAGTAACATTAGAGCTGACATATATGGTAAGAGATATTTTGTTGCACAAACCAATAAAACAAAAGGTCACGTAGAAGTAAAATTTCAATATAACCACGGCACCAACATAATTGTTCTACCCTACACATATGAAAGGCAAAAGCACATAACAGAACTGAAGGTGGTCTCACCAAGGGTTTAATAAATAGACCATCATGAACTGGAGTGTTAAAGTTGGTTTGAAGGCCCTTGATTGTTAGTTCCATGATTGTGGGGGTCAACAAGCCCCTGTGTTTTCGATATTGATATATTCTTCCTTTGGGCATCAGCATTACCAGATGATGTCGATTGCAGAAATGCATTATCGGTGCTAGCACCCAACCTCTGTAGCAACAAAAGAAGAAATATTATAACCAAAAGGTAGACACTAAATTTTGGGTAGTAGAGTAAATATTCCCATTAGGTTAAAAAAGGGTAAGGCTGTAAGAGTCCATGAACACATTCCTGAACTTCATGAGCAGTTAAATTACTCAGAGGTGACATCAAACATTCAGTTATGGAAACTGGATATTTTCATCATCAATAAGGGCATTACCAATTTATCAGAATGTCGATTATTTGAACGGCTGTTCTCGGCACTAGATCTTATTTGCATTCTGATTGCCGGGCGTTGTTCTGCTTCAAGCTGACCAGAGGCTTCAGCTGCCCGTGAACCACTGACTGAAAACAATTTGAAGCGACAACCATGAGAATGTAGTTCTCAACCTATAAAAGGTGTATTTAAAGGGAAAGTACAATACATTTCCAGGAGCACATGCTGCCAGGTCAATAAACAGACCTAGGACATAAAAACTAGGTACTCATTGTGCCATGATATGTGCACCTGCATTTTTGGTGAAAAATATCCACTACGCTGCACAGTACATATGTGCACCTGCATTTTTGGTGAAAAATGTCCACTATGATGCACAGTACACATATAGTTGCTATATGATCTCGTTATCCCTTGTACAAATGGATATATTTTCAAACATAAAAGCTGCAAGTGCACATACTCCATAATGTGCATCCAAAAATCTGTGTTTTCCAATTATTTTAAAGATGAGAATCCATACTGATCATGAAAGTAATTTCAGAAAAGTATATGAAGATAACCGAGAAGAATCTTGTAGGGCAGTCAACCAGCCAATACTAAGGATGCTTTGATCAACTATAACTCACTGATGCAAGGGGAAAATGGTATTGAAAAATAATACTGATAGTACTGATACTAAGAAAATTGCTACCTTGGTGCTTGTCCATATTAATTGGAGCCTGCCTGCTACTTACACCTGGATCTTGCTGTCATTGGAGAGAGAAATTAGCTAAGGCAATAAAAGTGTTCACCAAATGTAAGGTAAAAGGGAAAAATACTACTGTCATTCCATAAAATGAATCAAAACCTAGTATAAGATGCATTATTTTCCAACAGTATTCCATCATTTTAAAAGAAAAAAAATGTAACCAATTCTATGATTATGTGATGGTGAAAAACTGTTACACCCGAAAAAATACTAGCATCACATACCTGTTGAGCCTTCACCTTCTGGGTTTGCTTACACTTCAATAATGTCCAGTCAAAGACATGGTCAAACGCGTAACCTGCAGTTGTACAAATATTCAATAAGTAACTGAGCCAGAATTCAAAATGAAGATGATGTATTTAATAGTGCCTCTGATGCTATGCACCTTCACGGTCAGACAGATCTCTAAAGAGCCGTCGCAGAAATCCATAGTCTGGCCGTTGATCAAATGTCAATGAATGGCAATAGTGGAAATAAGACGCAAATTCCACAGGGTGTGATTTACATAAAACCTGTGACAAGAAAACGGATGAGCACTCTCCAACAATGGCATAAACAGGTGCAAGGACATTCTGCAAAAATAAAAAATGTAGGGTTAAACAACCTCGATAGGTGTTGAAAGTTTCTTCTCGCTTATTTTGTCATACTTCTGCTTCTTTGTAGCAGCTTTCAAACCCTGCCAAGGAAGACTGGACAGAACATATATAAAATTACACAGAGATCATATAAAGACAAAGTCAATGAGCAAATGTAAGGGTATGTCCAAAACTCCAAATCAACATCAAAGCGACCTGGCTTGTTGATTACAACAGTAATACCGACAATAGATACAAGTCTTACGCAGTGGTACTTAATACAAAAGATGTCAGCAACACATCCGTCTTAATAATGAAAATGCTCTATAGCTTTTATTGATCTGCCACAACAAGGTGTTACAAACAAGCTATCAAGACTTAAGTTGTCATTAATGTTGATCCTAATGTTGACCGTGACATTTGTGAATCGTCATCCAACTGGTAAGTTACATCATTGCCTTGCGATTTGTGTAGAGATACTATGACTCGATTCTCAAAATAAATGCTGTGACTCGTTCACGAATTGACAGACACCTGATAGATGAAATAATATTCAGGTCCACGTATATTTTATCTATCGTAATTATGCATCAAGTATTTACCTAACCTTCTATCATTTGTGGTGGTAAAGGTGTCATCTGGGTATTCCTAACAAACTTACATTTCTTCACACAGAGATCAAATGTAAAGTAATCAAGATCAAAGCTAACTGACCTATTGATAATGATGCTAATACAGGGGTTAGATATACTTAGGCCTACATTGCTACATGAGTCTTGACGAAAGTGTTGGCCACACATAGTTTTCAATAATGAACATGGATACACTTGCGGATCTTTATTATTCCGACACAATGAGAAAAAAAAAAAAACTAAGTATATATGTTTCTTCATACAGAAGAGTCCTACCTTCCCCTGAGAAAATACAACAGAACATATCCAATGGACTCCAAATCATCCCTTCGGCTTTGCTCTGGTACGTGGTAACAATACTAAGTTGAGTGATAGACATCAAAAGATAGCAATAAAAAGGCATCTATTTTATTGCAGTGTAAAAAGCACAGTAATGAGCCTGGTAATCAAAATAATATACATATGATTCATGTATCTAGGTTAATAACAACAAGAAAAAGAAAGACAAATAGTATGGTCCTCTTGCTCACCAATCCCAAGATGAGTGTTGCAACTTGCATAGCGAGCTGTTCCAGTCAAGTTTTTATTTTCTCTGAAATGGGGTAAGTATGTTATGAGTAATCAGAGAACGCATGGGATACCACAAATATTAGGAGATCAAATAAACAACAAAAACAAAATTAAGATAGTCAAAGGGTACTTGGCTTTAAATAATTAGCCCACCTATAAGGTATGTGGCGATTGGTGGTTGAGTCACGGTATCTTTTTGCAAGTCCAAAGTCAATGATGTAGACCTAAGAGTTGGATCACAAATTAAGCACGATGAAGACCAATAGCAGCTGAATTGTCAGTGGCTGTGTGTACACACCTGATTTGCTTTTCGACCAAGGCCCATAAGGAAGTTATCGGGCTTGATATCTCTGTGCAAATACCCCTTGGAGTGCAGAAACTCTATTCTTGTTATCTGCAGGGGTAAATGAGTAAAACTAATAAAACAAGCAAACAACGTAATATGAAAGGGTCCTGCAGGCTGTATATAGGATTATAGGTAAAGCAGAAAACAGTTGTAGAGTACTAATCAAGAACAATTTCAAAAGGCAGATTTTAGACTTAACCTTTGGCTACAGTTTTTTTAATTATGTGATGCATAGTAAAAGCATTAGCATCATTCCACAAATGGAAATCAGCAGAAGAATTATAACACAATCATAACTGCCTCACTAATTCATCATTAGCAAATGAACAATAGCTGAAGATTATTTTTGGCTATTACCATCTGATCTGCCAACATCAAAACTGTCTTCAGTGAGAATCTCCGGCCGCAATAAACAAACAAATCCTCGAGACTTGGCCCAAGCAAATCAATAACAAGAACATTTTCCTCACCATCAATTCCACACCATTTTATGTTTGCAATACCAGCTACAAGAATCCACAAGAACCAAGAATTATTGCTTGAACTTATGGTACAGTAGTTCATACAGTAAAAAAAACAGTAACAGTTTGAAGACATACTCCCTCCCTGGAGAGCATTATACAGCTTGGCCTCATAAAGCAATTGGGGGTGATTGGTTTTACTGTTTTCCTGAACATTAATGAATGCAGCATAAATCAGAACAATGGTGGGGATACAAAAACCAAGAAAAACGGTATTTACTAAAAAAACATGCTTTAAAATGTATAGAATGTTTTCACCATTGTTTCTACTCTGATTCCAGTAAACAAATATGAAGAACCTCTCTGTTCAGGACAAATCCAAAAAGGAAAAGAGGAAACTGGCCCCAATATTTTCAGGGTGCTCTGGTGAATCAAACGAGCATTATGCCCCAAGGTAGTGCAATGGAGAGAAAACATGAACACAGGATGAGAGACCACTAGCCATTCAACCTAGTTCATAACCCAAAAGCAGCCTGAGTTATGGGCCATGCAGAGATTTTGTTGAATTATCTTGTTATGCATTCTTTTTGTTCTAAAAAATAGTGTAGGCAGCGCGTAGGCAATGAGAAGCCGCGCAATGCTGTGATTCAGTCAGGAAGGTGGTCCATGAAGAGCAGAAGAACTTGTGGAGTCATGAGTCCTAACTCCTAAGTAGAAGAAATTAGTCCATCCGGCCCAGGAAAGAAATATAAAAGGCAGGAAGTGGCCGCCTGCCAAGCGCCTGCTGCTTGGTTGAACTCTATGTATTATAGTGATCTGGAGCTGTTTCGACACTCATAAAGCCCAATATGCTATTTACAGATGGAAAATACATGTGTTGTTGGTTGCTGTGTTAAATAGTTGCTACTGCTATAGTCACAATTAAAAAAAAATAGCACCATGTGCCTCAGCTACTCATAATCCAATGAAATGAAAAGGTGCAACACAGCTGACCGCTGGCCTATTAACTGACAGCTGGACAAGTAGCACTGCTGTGGCGGATACTTTAGCACAAACAAAAATGCCTTTTCAAAACCGGAATATGTTATCTTGCAGAAAACTATAAAACCATGACTGTATCAACCCATGAACGATGAACCCACTGAGGGTGACCCAAAAAGGCAGCAATATTTTGCACAAGCCATAAAAGTTGAACAGCAAAACATCATCTCAATGAACTAACCAGGAAGGCACATTAAGCGATTCTATGTTTCTAATAATCGATCAATACAGAAACACAAGTTGAAACCTATGGCTCCCAAAAATCCTGGCATTCTAACACGCACAGCAATCAGCAGATTAATAAAGTGACCATGTCTGTGGATCCCAACGGCTCCATCTCCAGGCAATCAGTGGCACCAGACGCCACAATCCCAAAAAGGATTGAACAAAACCTATGTAGCACAAGCGGGGGAGGAGGAGCTCACGATCTTCACGGCGACGATCTCGTACGTGTCGACGTGCGTCGCTGCAGAGAGAAGTCAACGAAGCCCGTAAGATATCCATGAACATGGTTTATCGAGACACTGGAGGAAGGAAATCGAAGGTGGGGGGATCGAGGTCGAACCGAGGTAGATCTCCCCGAAGGAGCCGCTCCCGATCTTGCGGCCCAGCTTGTACTTGCTGCCGACGATCCGATCCATGGAGCCGCGGCGGCTAGTGGAAGCTAGGGTTTGGAGTAGGGAAAGGGCGAGGAAGTTGGGAGGGGAGCAAAGGAGGCTGAAGCTTCTAGAAGGGTTGGAGTGGATTAGATTTGCTGTTTTGTTTTGTCTGGCCGCGCAATTTGGGAAGGTAGGAAATGCCTGCCAGGCAGGCATGGGATCAGATGGTTATTTTCTGGAGCGATTGCTTTGGTTTCCTTTATTTACATTTTTGAAAAAAAACCTTGGCATTAAGAGAAATATCGAACGGTACAAAGCACATCAATAAGAAAATTACAACGAAATCCTTGAGATGTCCTTCGTCTTCAACCTATAGACTGTGTCGATGGCGCGCCGCCGCTACCACTCCTCCCTAAGCCGGCTTGACGTTGTTCGATGCGGATGGAAAGTCGTCAAACGGGTCAAGAAGACCACATCCGTCCCAGAGACGAGGAAGAAGAAATAACCATCGATTAAGCTCCATGACGATCCGAAGATCTCCCAGCCAGAAGAGGTCCTCGAGAACCACACCACTCCCACAAGCTTCTCAACGGCGTCGCCGAGATGGAGTTGAAGCCGGGGAGACTTTATTGGAGAAGACGCCGCCGCACCACCGAGCGCCGCCCCACCAAACATTCACCCTAAAACTAGAAAAACGGATCCCTCCCGTTGACGAGGGCTAGATCCACCCCTCCTCCATGGCCCGAAGGCCACATGCTTGGGATAGATTGGCGACGCCAACAGGAGGCAGCTGGAATCGCGGTCGCTTTGGTTTCCTTTACGGAATGTACCATGTTAGAAGTCTCTTCTCTTAGCAGTCCATGTCATCTACAGAAGACACTAAATATAAATGCTACAATACATTATCTCTTATTGTTATTTCTAGCTACAAATGAGAATGAATTAAATTTTAGGAAAAATATTAAATTACTAAGGGAAGATAAATGGTACAATGGAGAAAACAGCCTTCTCTTATATATTATAAGAGATCATAGTTCCTTTTTTACACAGATATAATATTCTTTTCTTGTAGTTTTTTTCATTTTTCTAAAAGAACGTTGCTACACCAAAGTCTTACCTCGTTTTGATTTAGGACGAATCCAACTCTTTTGCCTGGGAACGATCGAGTTGCAGCAGTACTTCTAATAGATTTGTTTAGTTGAGAACATTCTCGATCGAAAAAATTCTCGTTTTTTCTAATGATGCTAATTTTGTACCAGCAATCTTCATATGTTTGAAGTAATTTTTGTCAAAGACAAAACACGAAAAATGTCTTATGCATTGAAATAGAGGGAATATATTGTAAACGGTTACGGCTTTGATATCTGACCTATTGGTGGCAAACATCATGTTGCTCTATCACATCCAAGGGGAAAACTTGCATCCCTTGTGAGATTATTTAAGTTCCTATGCAGTTGTATAATAAAGATCAACCTTTAGAGCTAGCATGTAAACGTTTAGATGAGTGTCTCGGTATGGTATACATTTAAACTTAGTACTATACAAATAAAAATAAAAAGCATCCAAGGCCAATTGCTTTGGTTATTTTCTGGAGCGATTTGCTTTGGTTTTCTTTTTAAAAAAATCAAAAAAGACCTTCCCATTAAGATAAATATGGAATGGTACAAAGTACCTCAAAAAAAAGAAAATTACAGCAGAATTTTTTAGATGTCCTTCGTCTTCAATCTTCAGACCGTGTCGACGGCGCGTGATGTTGTGCAGAGCACGCAATTAGGAAACCCCAAAAGAAGGTATGATAAGCACAACACCAAGTTTTTCCTCAGTAAGAAACCAAGGTTAATCGAGCAGTAGGAGAAAGAAATCACTTCTGAAGGTGTTGTTGGCTGACTTTGGCAGGACGCACTACCGGTGTCAGCAACAACGTGGAACCTGCACACAACACAACCAAAATACTTTGCCCCAACTTACAGTGGGGTTGTCAATCTCACTGGTTTAGCTGAAAACAAAGGATTAGACGTATAGTGTGGAAAGAAAATGTTTGTTTACAGTGAAATAAAGAGAACAGTGCTTGCAGTAAGGAAACAGAACAGGTATTCGCAGTAGATTGTTTTATCTGTGTAAAAGAAAGGATAGGGGTCCACAGTTCACTAGAGTATCTCCATAAAGATAAATAACATGTTGAGTAAATAAATTACAGTTGGTCAATTAACAGAATAAAGATCATACATGACAAGATGATTAATATGAGATTCATTTGGGCATTACAACAAGATTCATAGACCGTAATCCAACTGCATCTATGACTAATAATTCACCCTCATAATATCATCCGAACAACTTTGGGTATTGAGTTGCAAGCAACAAATTATTACATTAAGTAAGTGTGTAAAATAAACAATAGAATTATCTTTGGATAAAGCATTGTTATTTTCTCCCTAGTAGAAACATCACATCTACAATCTTATGAGTTAATGTCACTCTCCTAGATTACTAGAGGTATGAACCCACTATCGAGCATAAATACTCTCACTTGGAGTCACAAGCACATACTTGGCCAGAGCATCTACTAGCAACATAGAGCATGCAAGATCATAAAATAACATATAAACATGTCTATAATCAACGCAACCATACAATTCAATATTCATTGGATCCCAGCAAACACAACATGTAGCATTACATAAAGATGATCTTGATCATGATAGGCAGCTCATAAGATCTAAACACAAAGCATATGTAGGAGAAGAAAACCATCTAGCTACTGTTGGACCCGTAGTCTAGAGATGAATTACTCACGCATCACTTTGGAGGCGGGCATGGTGATGAAGAGGCCTCCGATGATGATCTCTCTCTCCGGCAGGGTGCCTAGAAGAGCTTCAGAAACCTCCCGAACTAGGGTCAACGATGACGGCAGCTACGGAACTTTTCATGGATGGATGCTCGGGTATTTAGGCTTTTCCCGATGATGTGAATTTATAGGCGAAAGGGCGAGGTCGGTGGGCGGCCGAGGGGCCCACACCACCCCTAGGCGTGGCAGGGGGCAGCGCCTAGGCATGGTGTGGCCGCATCCTGGCTCTTCTCCATCTCCCCTTTGGACTCCGTCTTCGTGACAGTAAAATAGGAACTTCGGCTTTTGCTTCGTCCAATTCCAAGAATATTTCCTGTACAACTTTTCTGAAATACAAAAACAACAGAAAACAGGAACTGGCACTGTGGCATCTTGTTAATAGGTTAAATTCAGAAAATACATAAAAATGCCATGAAGTGTAAACAAAACATATAGAAATTGGTGTAAAACAAGCATAGAGCATCAAACATTATAGATACGTTTTCAACGTATCAGCATCCCCAAGCTTAACTCATGCTCGTCCTCGAGTAGGTAAGTGGTAACAAAAATAATTTTTAAGGTGATATGCAGCCAACACAATCTTGATCAAGTTATTGTAAAAGCATTGTGAGCTGAGATCAAAGTACTCTAAACATAGGCATGATAGATATAATTCTAACAGTAGAACTTAGCAACTATGTTACAACATTTCTCCTATAAATGTTCAAATACTACCCGGCCATGCAAGCCATCTGAGAGGGGCACATCAATCCTGGTCGCACGTTTGTGAAACCCACCTCCCACTTTCTTCCACAGCCATCCGATGTGGTGAATTTTTTCTCACCAGTTGCTTCTCTGGATGAGTCTATGACGGTTGGGCCCTCTTGTGAATGGGGTCCCGTGGCTAAGAGAAGAGGGCAAAATGATTCGCGTTGCTCGTTTTTTCCGATACAGTGGAAACCTAGACTACCACGATTGGTTCCAGACCACCTCTCGTCCCCCAATCCGCCTACTCCCCCCAATCAGCCGCCGCCTCCTCTCCTCCTCCCCCCGCCGCCTCCTCTCGTTTTCTCTCCCACTGTGCTGGTCGCGGAGGGTGAGCGGCGTGCGCGGGCGGCTTCCCGGAGGAGGCTAGCGGCGCGGGCGGCGAGGAGACCGGCTCGGAGGTTGAGCTCGCGCCGTCTCACTCTCCCGGTCGTGTATGCGGGCACAACGGCAGCGGCTGCCTCAGGAGAGGAGGATGCGTCGGCGGTCCTTGGTGCGGGACATCCGCTCGAACTGGCGCGGGGGAGACCGGATGAAGCAACGGCGGCGAGGCTCGCGATCGCCGGTCGCCACCACCTCCACGCCTGGCGGGGCTCGAGATCCCCCGCCTCATCCTTCCATGACTCTGCACCCGACAATGACGGCCCAGCCATGTTGTTTGGGCGAGGAGGCAACAGATCGGGAGGCAGCGAGATGAAGCCTTCAATCCTTATTCCATGGCGCCACCTCGACCTCACGGATCTTGCTCGTCGTCAGTCAGGATCCGGTCGGCCGAAGCAGTCGAAGAGGAGCGGAAGCTGCGCGTCGTCGGCCAGGGCGAGTATTTTGGCACCTCCTCAGCGTGGTACGATTTGTTGACATGTGCCTTCCTATACTGCTACTGCGAAGTTTCTTATGTTTCTTGCTTGGAGGTTCAGCAGCACAGAGGTCATGGCGAGCAGCACCACGAGGGAAAAGAGAGAGGAAAAGTGCAAACACCTGGGGGAGGAAGAGCAGTGCGGCCGGCCGGAAACGATTCAATTGATTGCAATTCTGGTGCTCCACATCGCCCAGGTATATAGTCTGTCAAAAACTGCCCCTTCTTTCTATTCTGATCTCGTGTTTACACTCGTCTTGCTTGGTATTCTTTTCCCTTATCCTCATCTATATTTCTGATTTCATAATAAATCATGCAGATGGATGCTACTAATCAGGGAGTAGGTTTATATACGTTTGAAGGTGGTAACCTTCTGTAATTTGATTCAGAGAAGAACAATAATAGTTATACCATCATATTGGCTTATCAACTTGGAGACAACTTTGTTGGCTGAAATTCTGCAAATGTACCAATTTTCTTGGTCGTTCAAACTTTATTCTTGGTTCTTGTGTACTGATGTTTCAAGTTCATTTATACAATTATTGGAAAAAGGAATGCAGTATTGCATTTCTAAAGAAATTATAATGTAAATATCAATAGCGGTGAATTAAGGGTAATCTATAATTACCTTGATAATGTATCTCAATATGTTCCTAACAATTCATTTTATAGGAATCTGAGAAGATTTGCGCAGAGGGCCTCTTCATGGTTTCATGGTCGAGCTCTCAATAGCTGCTGCTCCTAATCCTTAATGACCACATTGCCACCCCGTGTCGTCATTGTCGCTGCGTTATGCAGCACTGCCATCACCTCTCTACTCCGCCATGCCCTGTACGGAGTCGTCGGCTGCCTCTCATTCCCTCCAGTTTACCCGCTTCCACATTGCCTTCAATCTCAGGGAACTTCAAGAACAAGAGGTGTTTGGTTTCTTTGTAAGCATATAATACAGAGGTTCTTGACTCTTGTCTTTCATAGTTTTACTCAAGATATATAGTACAGATGCTCCTCTTTCCATTTTTATCCTTCATGCGAAATATCGTGATTTTTTGTTCGTCAAGAGCTACAGATTCATACTCGCACTTTGTGATTTTGTTCTTTTTTTCTTAGGATGTCATTTCCTTTGCTAATTCTGGGTGTAGTAGTACAGGTTTACTCACTTATCCCCATCTCACCTCTCTTTATGTCTATTGATAAATTAATCTTGGTTTGCAATATGTATTGCCTTGCTCAGATTAAGATTTATTTTCTACTTTGAGTGAATTTGTCATTCTATTTTTTGCATTTAGTTTATGTCAGCATTGGAAACTGCTAGCCTATTTTGTCGCTATCTAAGTTTATCTCTCCATTGAAAAATGGTAGCATAAACTTTCTCTGGTGAATTTGTTAGATATCTATTCTAGCTAGGCATAATTATTGTTATTTTATATGACCATTTACAGGAGGAATGTTTTGATCATAGAAATTCGTTCTTCTGAAAACTGGCTTGAACTTTTACGTGGAGGCATGCATATATATAAATTCTGGAAGATTATTTTCAGATTATCACCTTCGATCTCCCGCACTTGAAGCTTTTGCTTCTGTGGTAAAACAATCCATCACTTAATTGCAGACATTCTCAATCCCAATACGAGTACCATTATTTAGTGCGGACATTCATGGATAAACTTGGATTCTCAACTTCTCATTGACTGAATTATAATGGTTGTGGTGACTCGTGACGATCAAGGTAAAGTGACTCATTTCCATCATGTCGGGTGTTTACATTTGCTTGATTATTATGGTCTTAGGCTGTTGTTCATGAATTTTTTAGGTTTTCTCAAGTTCAGTCAAATATGATATTATTTATTTAGAACATTTCTCCCCAAAATGAAGATAATGATGTGGGCGGAGCAGCTGGCCACGGGGAAGTCGAGGGCGACGGGCGGTTGGAGAAGGCGCAGCGGGGTGCCGCTGGTGGGCGTGGGAGAGCAGGCCGCGGCCGGCGAGCTCGCGGAGGCACGCACGGGTGCGGCCACCGCCGGCGGACGCAAAGGAGGAGGCGCGCCTGGCCGAGGTCGGGTGGGAGGAGGCTGCGTGGCAGCGGGCGGCGGATCAAGATCCGGATCTCCTGCTCTCTCTCTCTCTCCTCCTGGTCTTCAACGACACACGACAGATGGGGAGGATGGCTGGGAGGTGGTGACCTGCTTCCCAAGAATCCATGAAGAAGCAGGAGCTTGTGGCACCCTTTTGCTATAGGCCTAGGTATGTGATGTCGTGCATCCTTTCGTTCTTTGGCAGACCCTCCTCTTTCTCGCTTCATCTCTAACCCTTTGGTTTCTCTAATTTCTGCAGGAACCAATGGAAGAAGGAATGGAGGAGAACAGCATATGAAGATGAGTACCGGGACGATTGGACGAGAGCAACATCAATACACATGTTGTCGGCAGGGAGAGTGATGCAAATATCTCGCTGGATTCATGATTTCTTCTCTGTCCTAGGTAATATGCTAGAATTAATTTTGAAGTTGGCGAGGTCAAAGCTGCATTGTTTGCGTCCGGTTGCTTTTGTAAGGCTGTCGGAGGACTTCTCATGCATCACCCTTGAAATTCCGGCTGGTTTAGTTACCTCACCAACATCGAAGCTCAAGTTATTATAGCAGCAATTAGACTCGAAGCTTGATTGTACGTTGGCTCGTTATCCGTAGGGTTCGTGAGTTGGAAAGGAGATGCTACTAGGCTACCCGGAAGATGTATTCAAAACTGAAACGCTCTTCACACTCGTCTAGGATGGCGTCCAAGTCGGTTGTTTTCTTTGGTGACCGAGTAATGTAACCCATAACTTGCCAAGTTATGAATTTATTTTGCTAAATTGACTCGATGTCATCTCTGCGAGTATGTTTCCTGAATCCTAATATGTCATTAAGTTCATTTCACCATAAGCAAATGTTAGTGTTTTAGTTGTTTATTAAAATAAATATACAGTTCTCCTTCAAAATACATTTGCTATCTTCAACAGATTTTGGTAATTGGCAACATATATTTTAATTCATATTAATTTATTTTAGCTTTCGCATGATTTACATCTTTGTTAATATGTAATGGTCAAATGTCCAATGCTCGGTAATTTTTTGAATATGTGCTTTCCTTCTGTAGTCTCGGTTTTCGGATCTAAAGGGCATCAAAATGTTAGTTTATTGTATTTTGGTTCAATTGCCATTTTTAGACAATTATGTTACTTCAGATATCTTTCGTGCTGAACTGTTGATATGATATGTCTATGCACGCTCCTTTTGTAACGTGGGTTCTTCGCTGCAGAAGTGTACCAATTGTGTTTAAAGAAGTTAAGAGGGTTTTCATTTTCCCTCAAGTAAAAGTAGTCAGCTCATAGGCTGGCGTGCAAGTCATAGTTTGTAGAAATTTGTAGGATAAATTTTTGGAATATGATGTTTTTTGAAGAAAGAAGGCATACACCCAGGTTAAATTTGTAGAACAAATATTTAGAATATGATCTACAGCAGCTAAATTATATGAGGTTTGTTAAGCCTCCAGCTGAATCGTCAATCTTGTTGTTCTCTAATGGAGATGGTGATACTGGTTTTCTGTTTTAGATGCCAACCTCCTGCTTGTTCTACCCGGCTACGACGGGCTTCGTGTCTCTTTCTTTCCAAGTAGTGGCTCGGCTTCTCTGTCAGGCTTCGGGTTCTTGCTGGTGCTTAATTATTGCTTATTACATGTAAATGTGGTAGGTTTATCTAATCAGCACTAGGGCCACGGCGGTGAAATGGTCAGGGGAAGGGTACGGAGTCCGTAGAGGATGTGGCTATTATTTGTGGCCTTACAACATGAATTTACCTAGCCAATATGTAAATAGTTTGATCTGTATAAGATTATTCACAAAAGTTTGATTACTTACCTTATTGCGGAACTATATTAAAAGTGTAGATCTGTTTTAGTTGCCAGTTCTCTCAACCTGTGTTTGGCATGTCTATCAACTCTACATAAATGATTTGTTTTTGGTTATTTGGAATCTCAGTGGCTTATCTTATTAGAAATATGGTGATCTGTTTTTATACCTAATGCTCAATGGCGAATGCTTAGTTTTAGCTTCGAACTGAATGTCAAGCTATTTCGATGGGTCTTCTACAGGGTAAAAAAATGTTCATGTTTAACTAGGCACGGTTACAGATGCCAATAAGCCTGCCGCTATTGTTTTACAATTGGAATTGATCAACTGGTTTGGTGATGCTGAGTGCAGAGCTGCAGTTCATCTTCTTTTCCTCTAGACCGTGTATGTCTCTCCATCCCTGATCCCTCCTCGTTTAGTTGATTTGTTCGGTATGTTATCAGATCACTCGCAATCATTTTGTTTACTTACAGGCTGATGCAAAAGAGTTATGTATAGCTGTCATTCTACTTCTAAAGACCGCTAGGATACCAGGCCATACGAGACACTTGCGAGGGCAAATTCATCCAAACAGAATGTAGATAGTTGGATTCAAGAGTCAGAGGTGCATTATGAGTTTATTCTGTACTTTTTTATGCCTGCAGCCCTGTTTCCCCAATGAAATCAGGTTCCAGTGAACTAGGTGGCTGCATCCACAAGGTAGTATGTAGGACCTTAATTTGTTACTTCCCCTTGACGTTGTTGTCTTCTCCTGCACTGTAGATGCTTTGTCGATTCCGAGTTAGAGGTTATTCCGGATCAATGTATCGAGTTTGTCATTTACTCTATGATGCCCGATCTGTAGGACTTTGTTGTATTACTTTTTTCCTCCTACTTGTTTCCTTTTATATGTCTTGATAAGATATTGTCTCTCCTGATCCACATGCTATACATGATGTAGGTACTGAGTTAGCCGGTTCCGAGAATTGTTGATTTGGCTAACCAGGGCAGCTCAAGTGGAGCGCCTAAGAGAGGCGAGCACCGTCGCTAATCCGTCTCCTTGCTTACTATACCCCAGGTGATTCGTGCCATTTGGTGCAGCCACAAATATTTGTTAGCTGATCCACTCTCACCTCATGCATCCTCTCACTCTGATTTAGTTTTCTACTAAAAGGCTAGACATATTTAAAAGGAGACGAGGGAAATTACCAACATGATAGACTTCGAGTTCTGAACTGAAATGAACACTTGTTTCTCTTCTAAATCTTAATTTTCGCTGTTTTTTGCAGCTTTCTCTTGAGTCTCTGACAGATGCTTACCGAAGTACGACTCGAAGAGAAAACGAATGTTCCGACGACTGAAGCTCCAGCTGAAGACGGCAATGATGTCATTGAGCTTCCTCATGTACCGGTTAAAGCACTAGAGATGCAATAAGCTCCAAGGATAACAGGTTTTGACCCCATGCTCTTTCATTTTTAAAGTATACCGTATCTCGTTTGCATGTAATATTTTTTATGGAGCATTGATAACGTGTTTTGAATTGACAGTTTTGGGAGAGGCGGTACCTACTTAGTCGGATGGAACCGACCCGAACAGGCACAAGTCCTGCAGTTTTGGAGGAGCCGTAAAATATCTACCATTTGATTGTGCTATTTTATTTCGGTTATTTCATTATTTTTAGTGTATGCCTATTGTACATTCAGTAGTCTTGGCCTAAATTATGGTACTTGGTGTCATATTGTCTCTTGATTGTCACTTTAGGCGAAGTTGAATTATGCTAGAAAGTGGCCAGCAGATTGTAATGCATAGTGAGCAATGTTTCGTTTTTCGTGTACTAAGATTCTACATCTTATGTACTTTCGATTTAATACATTGGTCATCATGGATGACA
Source organism: Lolium rigidum (assembly GCF_022539505.1). NCBI lineage: Eukaryota > Viridiplantae > Streptophyta > Magnoliopsida > Poales > Poaceae > Lolium > Lolium rigidum. The sequence goes on along the minus strand of NC_061509.1, from coordinate 97,756,860 downwards.
AAATAATAATAAATTATGGGTCATTGATTTTGCATATTACGCCGGTGAGCTACTACTCTCGTTGCGCATATGAATATTGGTATGTTAGTGTTATTTGCGAATGTAAACCCAAGATTTTGCATCCTCATTTCATTTCGATGCATTATTTTACTAGCTTTTGAACTTTGTTATTCTCATTTAGTTGCTTTGACGGATAAAAGTCAAAAGTCCGAACAACAATCGAGTTGATGGCATAGGGCTGCAACGCGGGACAAAATGTGGGACAAAATTTACTCATTTTCACCTAGCTCCTTCCTATTTCCCCCTGAGATCCATTTCTATATTTTTGATTTAATTTCGTTTTTGGGATGAAGCGGGACGCCACGTTGCCACCTATGATGGCATGTGAAAAGGAAGCTGAAAACTGAATTTAGATGATATTTTGTCTGAATATTTCCTGTTTTAGAGTACATATGTCCATCTTATTCCTTCCTCACTAACTTAATTCTATTTTGCAGCCAGGCTTTGGATGTCCAGGAGTTGGCGTATAGTCAAAGGTAACGAGTTACTTGCCTTGTGAAAACAGGAGCAAAGTTGAAATGATTGTGGTTTTTTTAGGAGCCTGAATTGAGATTTTCTTAAACTGATAGGTGAGGAAGTCGCTTTTTGGGCAAGCATAAGTATCTTATTTATAATACATTTGCTACACCAGAATTGTATATTTTGTGCTTCCTGATATTTACATGATTGGGCATGTAGGTAGGTCCAACATGAATACTGTTGTTTCCTTTGTTACAATATAATAATACACTCATCTTCTATTGAAGGTACCATGTGTTACTTGATCGCAAAACTATTCCCCATATATTGCTTACGAGTAAAACAATATTTCTCCGAGTTAGATAACTGCATAATCTACTCGCAAAACCCCCGCTTCGCCAAGAAGGATGCTGCTCGAGGTACTATTCTTCAGAATGCAAAACTTCTTTTTGTGAAACAAGTAGCTATCTCTAAAATTGTCAGACTTTATATCTCTAAAAGGATACCCATTTGGTGCAGGTTTACCCCCAAGTAATTATTGGTTGCCCCTTTGAACTTTAACTTTGCAGAGGTGCACCCTAAGTGAAACTTGAGTACATGGGCTTTTGCTTTCAGTGTGCATTTTTTCATACCGGGGGTGTGGAGCTGGTGGTTGATGAAATGCCTTACGGGGATCTTTACTCATCAAAAAACAAGTACTTAAATTTATTTTAGACTTGATCAGTTTGTCCCCAAATTAAAAATTAACCGTTCAAATGTAGTCAAGCCGGATTAAATTTTGGAGTGATAACTATATGTTCACTTTTGTTGTATGATTAAAAGTGCTTGGTGAATTCTTACATTTAAGTACGGTACTTTTTAGTGTTGTTACCGGGGGCTGATTGTCTGGGATGTTCTTTTATTTTCAAAGTAACTTCTATCCGGCTGTTTTCGATACATTTCCTGGTTGACATGGTTTTGTACTTTATTTGTTGCCCGGGGAAGATGGGTACCACGGAGTAGTGTTGTTCATTCAAAATAACTCGAGCACCGGCTGCGGGCACTGGATCATGTGTGAAATCGAGCGCTAAGCCGGCTCGAGTGATGCGGGATGACGATGAGAAAAGCGTGCGGTGCAGCAGCTTGATAAGCGAGCGAAGTGTTGTTAAGACCACAAGCATGAAGCATGGCTTCGGAGACGAGTGCTCATCGAACGACGACAAAAGAAGTTTTTCTCAGATTTTGTTCCTGAATGTAAGTTTTCTCCGGTAGTAATGTTGCAGGATATATGGTTATTGGGGGAAATTGCATATGTTGCTCGCTATAATCCCATCATATTGAGGATGTTGCCCAGAATTCTTCGGTTGTTTAGTAGTTATTTAGTCGGTGAATGATCATCGGCACTCGCGAGCTCGCTTCAACCGGAGGCGAGGCCTTGCTTATTCCGCAATTTTCTTCTCTTCTTTTGTGTGAATTTGCAACTGTGGGTCGGTTGGAGGCTTCATATTTAACAATTGTTATTGTGTGGTTCATCAGCGATGTTTTGGGGTTCTTATTTTATTAAACCCATCATTGCTCTTTGAAAATACTGTCGGCATGGGCAGTTGCTAATTACGAGATGGTTACCACTGGTTATCATCGCTACATGTTTGCTTGGTTTTGGGTTTGATTTGAGCTCCGTTTATTATCTCCACATATATGCTTGATGTTATAGCTCGCCTAGATGGCCACCCAGCCCGAATGCCCTCCCTTTACCACTATGGTGACAGCGGCGGCAAGAAGAGCAGAGCTCCACTCCTACCCTCTAAGGCCCCAGTATCAAAATAAGCCAAAATTTATGGTTCAAATTCTGATTAAATTCTGCCATTTGCGCGAAAGTGCAACAGGTCATCTAGTGAGAAGTAACTCAAACAAAAGATCATGAGTAATAGTGCACTGAAAGCAACTGTTTGTTTTTAGCATAGAGAAAACATAGCAAAGTGGTATTCAGATTGTCCTTCGTGGAATAGCAAAACATAAATGCATATGACACCTTTAAAGTTCAAAATAGACTAGGGAGTGGTGTTTTGGCACATGGGATCATATGATCTCTTTATTTTAAAATGCATCTTAGATATATTTTGAAATATCAAAAAATTTGAAACAAAAAATTCGCGCGAACATCTTCACATGCTCCACGTCCACAAAGTTGTTTCGTCAAAATTCGAATTGTCTTGTGGCGTGTGTAAAAAAGATAAAATTCAGTGCTTAAAATAAAGCTTGTCACAACATAAATTTTCTCTTTTTTATATAGACCACAAAAAATATTATTTTTTCTCAAAACTTGGCGTACGAACATATATTGTGGAGATCTAGAGGTAGAATTTTTGGTCAAAAATTTTCGACACTTCAAAATATATTTCTTCGTAGAGGGAGCATACGCACCCGGGAGCCAAATTGAATTTCCGGACTAGATAAAAATAGTTTGAGAACAAGCAATAACATAATCATGAAGCAATCAATAATAAATTTTGGGACTATGCACATTATACTCAGAATGACAACTATGCTCTCTTAATTGGTGCATAAAGTAAGAAGATGAAGACTCAACATAAAAGTAAAAGGAAGGCCATGCGCAGAGCGAAGCAAGATTACTCATGTGCTAGAGCTTTTTATTTTGAATAGAACGGAGGTGTTGAAAATGTATTTTGAGAGGTATGTATGTCTATGTCAACGAATGGCATCAAATGATTTATCATACTTTCATGTTTAATGTCTTAAAGAGCGGCTCCCATAGAGAGACCAATAAAGTTCCTCTTCTCCTTTGGTTGAACAAGCTAAGTTCATGATTTCTCAAGTACATAGTGTTAGGAGATTTATTTGATTATTTGCTTATTTTATATTTAGTGGGCTGGGCACCCGTTTGCATGCTCTTTTTGCAATATTAAGGAGTAGCACATTATGCATGCTAGTCAAGGTGTGAAGCCAAATAAATATGAAAGAGACAATAAAGCATCCAACACTTCCTCATGAGCTAAAACAGGAACACAAAGCAGGTAATAATTTTTGAAGGTTTTAAAGGTAGCACACAAGCAATTTACGTTGGAGTGGCGGTGAAATACCACATGTAGGTCAGTATGGTGGACACAATTGGCAGACCTTGGTTTTTGGGAGTTGGATGCACGAGTAGAGCTCATACTCAGTATAGGTGAAGGCTAGCAAAACACTGGGAGGGACCAACTAAGAGAGCACTAATGGACATAATCATGCATAGCGACAAAACATTATTAATCAAAGCATAAAGTTGTAGGGATTTGTAGCATAGAAAACAAAAAAAATTCCTACCGCAAGAACGAATAACAAGTCAAGATCTAATCTAGTAGATGGTAGCAACGAGATGAAGATCATGAGACTAACCCTCGAAGATTCCAAAGCCTACGAGATTAGATCTCGTTGTTGATGTATTCGATCACTTGCCGCTTTCAAAAGCAAGTAGAAGATCTTGACGGTGCCACAATCGGGCAGCACCTCCGCACTCGGTCACACGTACGATGTTGATGACGACGTCCTTCTCCCCGTTCCAGCGGGCAGCGGATGTAGTAGATCCTCCTCGGAATCCAGCCAGCACGACGGCGTGGTGACGGTGGTGGTGGAGATCTCCGGCAGGGCTTCGCCGTAAGCACCGCGGGAGAATTAGGAGGAGGGAGTAGCTAGGGTTTGGGTGCAGGATGGTGCTGCGACTTGGGGAGCTAGGGATGCGACTTGAGGTGCCCTTGGGGTGCCCCTTGGTCCCTTTAAATAGGTGGCCAAGCCCCTTGGGTCGTCCATAAACCTGCCCCCAAGTTTGACTGAGTTCTGATAGGTTTCCGGTTCCGAAAACCTACTCCTACTCAGACTCTTTTGCCAATTCCGAAATTGCATTAAGGAATGACTTATTTTCCCTTAAGGCAACGTGGTTGCACCTATTATGGAACTCTCCGGACTTCCTTAGACAGCCCAGGTCGTTCCGGACACTTCTGGAACCTTCCATAATATTCCGGACTATTCCGGTCCTTCCAAAACCTTCTAGAAGCTCCGGTCAAAACACCGAACTTTTTTCGAACCCCGGAAAATGACTTCCTGATACGTCCAAAACGTATCTACTTTCCCGAACACTTTGCTATTGTTTTTCCTCTAATATGTGTATTTTGGATACAACTAACACGGACTAACGCTGTTTTCAGCAGAATTGCCCTGGTGTCTTATTTTTGTGCAGAAAATCAACTTTCAGGAAAATCCCCGGAAATAATTGCAATGGACCTATTTTCACAGAAGACTTATGGAGCCAGAAGACGAGACGGAGGGGGGACACGAGGCGCGCACACCATGTGGCGGCGCGGTGGGCCCCTGGCTGCGCCGCCCTATGGTGGCGTCGCCTCGGCCAGCCCCCGGCGCTCCCCTCTGGACTACTTAAGGCCCTTGACCTAAAAACGCACGGGGGGTTCGACGAAATCGCCAGAAGACATCCAGAACTCCGCCGCCATCGTGAAACTCCGTCTCGGGATCAGAAACTCCGTTCTGGCACCCTGCCGGGACGGGGAATTAGAGGAGATCATCGCCATCATCACCACCGATGCCTCTCCATCAACCATCCATGCTTCCCCCATCCATGTGTGAGTAAATCCCCGCTGTAGGCTGTAGGGGATGGTAGGGATTGGATGAGATTGTTCATGTAATAGCCATAAGATTGTTAGGGCATAGTGCCTAGTATCTGTTGTTGGTACTTTTATGATATTGTTGCAACTTGTTATGCTTAATGCTTGTCACTAGGGCCCGAGTGCCATGATTTCAGATCTGAAAATGTTATTGAATCATGATGATATTCATTGTTTTATGATCTTACCTGCAAGTTGTATACACATATTGTTGTCCGGAACCCGAGGCCCCAAAGTGACAGAAATTGGGATAACCGGAGGGGAAGGCTGTGATATGAGGATCACATGTGTTCACGGAGTGTTAATGCTTTGCTCCGGTACTCTATTAAAAGGAGTAACTTAATTACCAGTAGTTTCCCTAGAGGCCCGACTGCCACCGGCTGGTAGGACAAAAGATGTTGTGCAAGTTTCTTATTGCGAGCACGTACGACTATATACGGAACACATGCATATGGTTATTTAGTACTTGGATACTGTTTTATTATTATCTGCAAATGCCCTGCTTGATTGTTACATGAGTTCTCTTATCCATGCAGCGCCCGTGCATCCATCCCTGTGCCTACAATATTTTAATCCTGCTGTTTACTATAATCACTACTGCTGTCTTTATTTCACTACTACTACTGCTATAAAACTGTTGCTACTGATAAACTCTTGCGAGCAAGTCTGTTTCCAGGTGCAGCTGAATTGACAACTCCGTTGTTAAGGCTTACAAATATTCTTTGGCTCCCCTTGTGTAGAATCAATAAATTGGGTTTTACTTCCCTCGAAGACTGTTGCGATCCCCTATACTTGTGGGTCATCAAGACTATTTTCTGGCGCCGTTGCCGGGGAGCATAGCTTTATTTGTAAGTTCACCTGAATTGATATTGTTCGCTGCAAATCCTCCATCATGGGTAAACCTCGCGATGCTAAAGTCGCCATATTACCATCCACTACAAGAAAAGATACAACTCTGAGTACCTTTGCTGCTCTTGATTCACCATCTGTGATAAGTCAACTTGTTTCACCACCACAAGCTTCACGTGTTGGTACTTCTGCTGAATCTGAAAATTGCTTTGATAATTTTGATGATGCTTCTATTGTTCTTGATGATAATGGTTGATAACCCACAAGTATAGGGGATCGCAACAGTCTTCGAGGGAAGTAAAACCCAAATTTATTGATTCGACACAAGGGGAGGTAAAGAATACTTATAAGCCTTAACAACTGAGTTGTCAATTCAGCGGCACTGGAAAAGCACTAGTAACAGGGGTGATGTGAAAGTAGCAGTGATATGAGAGCAATAGTAACGAGTAACACGAGCAGCAGTAATAGTAACACGGGAGCAATGGCACCGAGAAAATAGTTGATACTACTTCCAATGACATGTAGAACGAGTATATGATGATGAAAGATGGACCGGGGTTCCCAGCTATCTACACTAGTGGTAACTCTCCAACAACAAGTGTTGGGTGAACAAATTACAGCTTGGGCAATTGATAGGATTGAAATAGCATTAAGATAGAACATCAAGATTATTAATCATGTAGGCATGTTTTCCATATATAGTCATACGTGCTCGCAATGAGAAACTTGTACAACATCTTTTGTCCTACCAGCCGGTGGCAGCCGGGCCTCTAGGGAATCTACTGGAAATTAAGGTACTCCTTGTAATAGAGCACCGGAGCAAAGCATTAACACTTGGTAAAAACATGTGATCCTCATACCTAAGCCTTCCCCTCCAGTTATCCCAGTTGCTGTCACTCTAGGGCCTCGGGTTCCGGACATAGACATGTGCAAACAACTTGTAGATACAATCTAAGCAATAAGTATAGAGCTTAAATCTAAGATCATGCCACTCGGGCCCTAGTGACAAGCATTAAACACAACAAGATTGCAGCAACAATAACTTCACAAACTTTATAGATAGACTAATCATAATGTAACAATCCATCGGATCCCGACAAACACAACACCGATTACATCAGATGAATCTCAATCATGTAATGCGGCTCAAAAGATCATTGTATTGAAGTACATGGGGGAGAGAATACCAACTAGCTACAGCTAGAACCCGTAGTCCATGGGGGAACTACTCACGGCGCATGATGGAGGCGGTGGTGTTGATGGAGATGGCTTCCGGGGGCACTTCCCCGTCCCGGCAGGGTGCCGGAACAGAGACTTCTGTCCCCCGAAACGGAGTTTCGCGATGGTGGCGGCGCCCCTGGAGTCTTTCTGGAGTTTCGTCAATTGGTATCGAAGATTTAGGTCAGGACGGCTTTAATAGGCGAAGAGTTGGAGCCGGAAGGGCCACGGGGCCTCCTCACAGTAGGGGCGCGCGCCCCCCCTTGGGCCGCGCCGCCAACACGTGTGGGGCCCCCAGGGCACCCCTCTGGTCCCACTCTGGCTTTCTGGAAGCTTCCGGGAAAAATAAGGTTCTGGGCGTTGATTTCGTCCGATTCCGAGAATATTGCCCGAACAGCCTTTCCGGAACCAAAAACAACGAAAAACGAGGAACCGACACTTCGGCATCTTGTTAATAGGTTAGTTCCGGAAAATGCATAAAAACATTATAAAGTGCGAGGAAAACATGTAAGTATTGTCATAAAACAAGCATGGAACATCGAAATTATAGGTACGTTGGAGACGTATCGGCATCCCCAAGCTTAGTTCCTGCTCGCCCTCGAGTAGGTAAACGATAAAAAGAATAATTTCTGTAGTGACATGCTACTTACATAACCTTGATCATACTATTATAAAGCATATGAGATGAATGCGAGTGACTCAAGGCAATGATCTATAGTTGCTAACAAATAGATAACATATAGCAAAACTTTTCATGAATAGTACTTTCAAGACAAGCATCAAAAGTCTCTCATAAGAGTTAACTCATAAAGCAATAAATTCAAAGTAAAGGCGTTGAAGCAACACAGAGGAAGATTTAAGTTTCAGCAATTGCTTTCAACTTTCAACATGTATATCTCATGGATAATGGTCAACACAAAGTAATATGATGAATGCAAATACGCAAGTATGTAAGAATCAATGCACAGTTGACACAAGTGTTTGCTTCTAAGATGGAAGGAAGTAGGTAAACTGACTCAACATAAAGTAAAAGAAAGGCCCTTCGCAGAGGGAAGCGGGGATTAAATCATGTGCTAGAGCTTTTTAAGTTTTGAAATCATATAGAGAGTATAAAAGTAAAGTTTTGAGAGGTGTTTGTTGTTGTCAACGAATGGTAGTGGGCACTCTAACCCCCTCGCCAAACAAACTTTCAAAGAGCGGCTCCCATGAAGGACATTATCTCTACCAGCAAGGTAGATCATCCCTCTTCTCTTTTGTTTACACATGTACTTTAGTTTTTATTTATGGATGACACTCCTCCCAACCTTTTTCTTACACAAGCCATGGCTAACCGAATCCTCGGGTGCCTTCCAACATTCACATACCATGAAGGAGTGTCTATTTGCAAAATTAAGTTGCTTACTGATGAATCAGGGCAAAACACGTGAAGAGAATTATTAATGCAAGTTAATTAATTGGGGCTGGGAACCCCGCTGCCAGCTCTTTTTGCAAAATTATTGGATAAGCGGATGAAGCCACTAGTCCATTGGTGAAAGCTGCCCAACAAGATTGAAAGATAAAACACCACATACTTCCTCATGAGCTATAAAACATTGACACAAATAAGGAGTAATAAAAATTTTAATTGTTTAAAGGTAGCACATGAAGTATTTACTTGGAATGGCAGAAAATACCACATAGTAGGTAGTTATGGTGGACACACATGGCATAGGTTTTGGCTCAAGGTTTTGGATGCACGAGAAGCATTTCCTCTCAGTACAAGGACTTTGGCTAGCAAGGTTGTTTGAAGCAAACACAAGTATGAATCGGTACAGCAAAACTTACATAAGAACATATTGCAAGCATTATAAAACTCTACACTGTCTTCCTTGTTGCTCAAACACAATTACCAGAAAATATCTAGACCCTAGAGAGACCAATCATGCAAACCAATTTCAACAAGCTCTATGGTATTTCTCCACTAATAGGTTTAAACTACATGATGCAAGAGAAACATGATCTACTTGAGAGGTCAAAACAATTGCCAAGTATCAAGTTATCCAAGACAATATGAAGCATTTTCTGTTTCCAACCATATAGCAATAAATGCAATAGCTTCCAACTTTTGTCATTGAACATTAAAAGTAAGAGCGAAGAACACAAGTGTTCATATGAAAAAGCGGAGCGTGTCTCTCTCCCACACAAGGATTGCTAGGATCCGATCTTATTCAAACAAAAATAAAAGCACACAGACGCTCCAAGTAAAGAACATAAGATGTGTCCGAATAAAAATATAGTTTCAATAGAAGAAACCTGATAAGTTGATGAAGAAGGGGATGCCTTGGGCATCCCCAAGCTTAGACGCTTGAGTCTTCTTGAAATATGCAGGGATGAACCACGGGGGCATCCCCAAGCTTAGACTTTTCACTCTTCTTGATCATATATCATCCTCCTCTCTCGACCCTTGAAAACTTCCTTCACACCAAACTTCTCATAAACTTCATTAGAGGGGTTAGTACTCAAAAAACTTTAATCCAATTTAGCCCTGTAGTGACACATTGCAAGTACTCAATAAAACATTAGCTACAGCTCTCCACGTCTAGAAAGCCTCACTTAAAGTCCACAAGAGACAATGCAAAAAACAGAGACAGAATCTGTCAAAACAGAACAACCAGTAAACACGAATTTTTAAGAGGTACTTCCGTTGCTCAAATCAGAAAACTCAAAACTAATGAAAGTTGTGTACATATCTGAGGATCACTCACGTAAATTGGCAGAGTTTTCTGAGTTACCTACGGAGAATCATACCCAGATTCGTGACAGCAAGAAATCTGTTTCTGCGCAGAAATCCAAATCTAGCATCAATCTTCTATTAGAGACTTTACTTGGCACAACATTGCAATAAAATAAAGATAAGGAGAGGTTGATACAGTAGTAACAACTTCCAAGACACAACAAAACAGTAGCAAAATAAAAACATGGGTTATCTCCCAAGAAGTGCTTTCTTTATAGCCATTAAGATGGCCTCAGTAGATTTTAATGATGCACTCGCAAGAAATAAGAGTTAAAGCGAAAGAGAGCATCAAAAAAGCAAATTCAAAACACATTTAAGTCTAACCCACTTCCTATGCATAGGAATCTTGTACACAAATAAATTCATGAAGAACAAAGTGACAAGCATAAGAAGGTAAAACAAGAGTAACTTCAAAATTTTAAGCATATAGAGAGGTGTTTTAGTGCCATGCAAATTTCTACAACCATATTTTCCTCTCTCATAATAATTTTCAGTAGCTTCATGAACAAACTCAACAATATAACTATCACATACAGCATGCTTTTCATGATTCACAAACACATAATTTTTATCTAGCTCAGAAATAATAAGATCAAAACTTTCAAACCCACTTTTATTAATAATGTAACAAGATGATTGATCAATCTCAAAAGATATGGGACTCATAGATAAAGTCAAGAACTCTCCAATCCCATTTTCATTAGTAGTACAATTAATAGCATCAAGTAACATAGGACCATCATCTAGAGATTTATCATAAACATTTGCCAAGCAAAACTCTTTAGTACCATGCATTTCGACATCAGGCACAAACAAAGCATTATCATGAGATTTATAAAAGTAGCATGGATTATCATAGATAACAGTAGTATAATTATTCTCACAAGTTTTACTCATAGGGAATATTTCAAGAGAATCCACAGGAACATAACATTCAACCTCCTTTGGTAAGCATGGAGGACAATCAAATAGTGTAAGAGATAAAGAGTTACTCTCATTAGAAGGTTGGCATGGGTAGCTAATCCATTCTTGCTCCTTTTGTTCATCACTCTCCTCTTCCTTTTCATCCAATGAGCTTTCAGGTTCATCAATTTCTTCTTCCACTCGTTCCTGCAAATTGTGAGTGCATTCTTGTGCATTAATGAGTCTCTCTTTATAATCAATGATATAAGGATTATCGCTGTAGCTTTCTATGAAAAAAAATAAGGATAGAAGAGACATAATCTTTAAGGTCCTTACAAACAACACAAGTTTCATAATTTTTAGACATGAAGGATTCTATCTCAGAGGCTCCCATAAATATGACAAATTGTTCTACCTCTTCGAACCCAAAATGAATATAGCTATTCCAATTATAGTTCTTAATTAAAAATTCCTCACTAAAGCCACATTGAAATTTAAGATGTTTAGTGTCCTGTTGAGAGCAACAGTTTATATCATGGCGTTTAAGCAAGATTTTAGCAATTGTTTTCAGTTTTTCTATCACAGCTCTCATAACTTTTCCCGTTCTTGATTCTCTATAGTTATTATATAATTCAATAAGCTCCAAATAGGTTGTAGGTTCTCCCATAGCAACAGTTTTTAATATTTCGGTTTTTCAAATTTTTATGGATTTTTGGGTATATGAGGAAAATAAAACAAGACAAAAACAAATTAGACAAAAGTAAACTAAGCAAAATAATACTAGACAGAAATAAACTAAGCAAAAACAAACTAGACAAAAGTAAACTAAGCAAAACAAAATACAATAAAACAAAAACAGAGAGAGAGGTAGAGTGTACTGCCCAGGTGAACTTATGAGTAGAGCTATGCCTCCCCGGCGACGGCGCCAGAAAATAGTCTTGATAACCCACAAGTATAGGGGATCGCAACAGTCTTCGAGGGAAGTAAAACCCAAATTTATTGATTCGACACAAGGGGAGGTAAAGAATACTTATAAGCCTTAACAACCGAGTTGTCAATTCAGTGCACACTGGAAAAGCACTAGTAACAGGGGTGATGTGAAAGTAGCAGTGATATGAGAGCAATAGTAACAGTAACACAACAGCAGTAATAGTAACACAGGAGCAATGGCACCAGAAAATAGTTGATACTACTTCCAATGACATGTAGAACGAGTATATGATGATGAAAGATGGACCGGGGTTCCTGATGACCCACAAGTATAGGGGATCGCAGGTAGTAAAACCCAATTTATTGATTCGACACAAGGGGGACAAAGAATACTTGAAAGCCTTAACAGTGGAGTTGTCAATTCAGCTGCACCTTGAAACAGACTTGCTCGCAAGAGTTTATCAGTAGTAACAGTTTGAAAGCAGTAGCAGTAGTGAAATAACAGCAGCAGAGTAACGTAGACAGCAGTAGTGATTATAGTAAACGAGCAGGATTAAAATACCGTGGGCACGGGGACGGATAAGCTGGCGTTGCATGGATGAGAGAAACTCATGTAACAGATCAAGCAGGGCATTTGTAGATAATAATAAAACGGTGTCTAAGTACAAAGCAATCAATAGGCATGTGTTCCAATTATAGTCGTACGTGCTCGCAATGAGAAACTTGCACAACATCTTTTGTCCTACCAGCCGGTGGCAGCCGGGCCTCAAGAGAATCTACTGGATATTAAGGTACTCCTTTTAATAGAGTACTGGAGCAAAGCATTAACACTCCGTGAACACATGTGATCCTCACATCGGTACCATCACCTCCGGTTGTCCCGATTTCTGTCACTTCGGGGCCATTGGTTCCGGACAACGACATGTGTATACAACTTGCCAGGTAAGACCATAAACAATGAATATCATGATGAAATAATAACATGTTCAGATCTGAGATCATGGCACTCGGGCCCTAGTGACAAGCATTAAGCATAACAAGTGGCAACAATATCATCAAAGTACCAATTACGACACTAGGCACTATGCCCTAACAATCTTACACTAT